>NC_057805.1:421296591-421299487 GCF_018294505.1 Triticum aestivum | reverse complement strand
GATCTGAAGGTGCAAACCGGACAAAGGCAACTTCGCAACCAAGACAAGAAATCAGAGTAAAGCAGTGGCGATCTATTTTCTTGCTGCGATAAATAAGTTGAGCAGATACGAAAGAGTACCGCCTCTGGTGCGGCGCCGTGTACGCATCTGCTGAGAATTTGACGGTGTTGCGGTAGCGATGGCTGTCGGCGGCGTGGAAGCAGATCTAGGAGGGTAGACGGTGGCGGCGGGGCACGGTGGACGAGACGGTCGTAGGAGCGGCGCCGGCAAGGTGGACGACGGCGGGGATGAAGCGAGAGGACGGGATGCAAGGATCCCGGTCCGAAGCCGTGGATGAGAGAGGTCGATCTCTTGTAATGGACGGCGGCGTCGGGGTATCAGCTCCGGCATGGTGGAGGAGGACGGCGGTGGATGGGGGTGGTGGACGGCGGCGGACGGAGGAGGGTGGGGTGGAGAGGGTGTTTTGGCGCCCACGGAGTACGAATGGGGAAAAGGGAGGTAGAGAGGAAGGGGGGAACCATGTATTCACGGCGCGCTTGTCTCAAATGCGAGGAAATTTACGAACTTAGCCCCCGTTTCAAATTTCTACTACATCACAGCAACATTAGTTGGTTGGGGATAGGACGGTAATCTTGCATACACCGAATATTTGCCGACGAGAGTTTGTTTTTGGCGCCCACCATGTATGAATATGAATCGGGGAGGGAGTCGATTTCGGCCGAGGACACACTGTGTTTTGGCGCCCACCGTGTATGAATCCGGGTGAGAGGCGGTTACGTCACGTTTGGGTGAAATTACAAACCTACCGCTATCGAAACCTATACAAATCCAGCAGATAGGCTTTGCGTGGCAGGGATAGGCAGTAGTGATTTCCATCTCGCAGATTTTGGTTTCGGGCGGTTACTGCGACTTTCCCCGCTTCGTTCAAATTTTGGAGAGTGCACGTTTACCGTGCCAACTCAATTCGAATCCCGTTTGTATTCTTTTTTTTTTCCGGGCGGGATCCATTTTCAATTGGAATTACATTCTATATACATCATTTTTTTATATATACTTTCAAAAGCACAACACCATTTATACATAAATATGGTTTACAAATGGCATGATCTCAGATTCATAAGGTTGTATCCATCAATTTGGATTTTCAAATATTTGAAACCACTTTATGTTGAAATCCAATGTATGCATTCCTCGCTAACTCTCTCCAATTAATGTGTGTTTCATGCGGGTTTTTTTACTTCTCAAACATGTATAATGTGTTTCACACACGCAACATATAGTGTAATCCCGTTTAGACATTAATTGCATATAAACCATGCATTGTTTGTAATTGAAGAATCTATGGATCACCAATATTGATAAACTATATAACATTACACGTGTGCCCAAATTCAAATGAATATGCATGTTTGATACACCAATTTGGGTTATGATATTATCGATGTCGTGATCTCCAGTTTAAATATTTGAATCCCCTTTAATCCAGATATTCGTCTCATATAGCTATCACTCATGCTTATATAGAACTATCTCTCTGGACCTATACGCGTTCATCGTCTCTCAGGTATCTCTCGTGCTACCTGTATGTCGACAATGATCTTTTATCTTCGTAACACACTGACGGTACTCTCTCCCTCGACCTTCATCACTCTATCTCTCTCTAAGTATATCTCGCTCCCTGCTATGTGTCTCTAACTATGATTCTCCATGTGGAATCTCTTTCTCTCACACAAACACAAAACTTTGTCTCCCGGGGTCTCATTTCTCTCTACTATTCCCATGTGTGCCACTCGCACACGCCTCATACAGAGATGTCTTTCGCTCCTTAGATATGAGAACCTACGACTCTTCCTCTTCAATGTCTCTTTCTCACACACAAACACAAACTTTGTCTCCCAGGGTCTCATATTTCTCCATTGTTCTCTTGTATGTCGCTCACACACCTCTCTCCCTAGAGATATCTTGTGTTCCCTCGTATGTCTCTCTAGCTATCACTCTCGTTGTGAAATATCTTTCTCTCTCGCAGACACAAAACTCCGTCTCTCTGGATCTCATTTCTCTCTGATATCTGTTTGTATGTGACTCACATGCACCCTCTCTCTATCTCTCTCACACCCACACACATAACCCAGCCTTCTGATCCACTCGACTCCTATCTCTAACACACACTAGCTAGCATCTTTACCTTTCTATTTATCTGTTTCTCCATCAACCTTCTTTCTCGCCCTCACTCTTGATTCCTATCACGCACACTACATATGTTTCTCTCTACATGTAGTCAAGTGCCCTCTCACACACATATATAACTTCACCCTTTGAACCACCCGACGGTCATCTCCAACACCCAAACTAGCGGATGTCCCTCTAGCTAGCATCTCCATCTCTGTATCTATCTGTAGTTTCTCCGTCAACATTTCTTTCTTGCACGGAGTCTTGCTTCCTATCACCCACACTATATATGTCTCTCCATACATATGCATTTATAGGTTGATCTCTTTTGCACAATCGTTGCGCCTCACTCCCTCTGCTCGCCATAGATGCATGCTCCAGCCCACGCCACTATCTCTTAAAGACAAAAACACATGCTCAATTGTCGGGCCTTCTTCCCTGCATTCTCACATGCATGCATATTGTCATACCGATCCGTCTCTCCCATGTCGTTGATCTTAGGACTTAGGTCTTCTTTCTTTTATCTCGATCATGCACGCGCGCACACACACACATCCCACATATACATGTATACCTCTCACACATGCACGTTCAAGGTCTCTATGTCTCCATACGTAGTTAATTACCCTCAATCCTAACGCCACATCGAATCGTTCTCCTCTTTTGTGCACATAACTTCCGCCTGGATGGGTAAAACACACACTCACACTTAACAATCTCCTTCTAG
>NC_057805.1:420946523-420957168 GCF_018294505.1 Triticum aestivum | reverse complement strand
ACTCACCTCTCCCAGATCCACTCCCCTCTCTCCATCCGCTCGCTCCTCGCCTCTCCCCTTCGTTCCCCATCGCCACCGAGCGCCATCGCCGCCGAGCAGCGCGCTGCACCGCGGCCACCGACGCCCATTCCTCCCTCCGAGGTGTCCAGGAGGTCCGCGGTGGACTGCTTCTTCATCCTCGTCACCGGATCGATCCCGAGGAGCGCCACCGTCGTCGCTTGCATCTTCTTCCCCAACTGCTGCCACCGCTACGCCGCCGTTCGATCCGCCTCGAATCTGCAGCTACTAAACCCCCGAGGGCCACCGTGCGTGCCGCAAGGTGAGCCCCTCTTCCCCTTCCATCGCTCCCCTGGCCTCTTGCGCTCCCGTAGCCACCGCGTCCGCCAGGGCCGAGCTCAGCTCCGCCGCATAGCTCGCCGCCGTCGCCATGGGCATCGTCACGCTTGCCCGAGCACTCGAGAGTGCTCAGGCCACCTCGCTGCGTCCGCCCGTGCCGCTAGGTCCCTTCCCCGTAGCCTCTAGCGCCGAGCGCGCGTTTGCCCGAACTCCGGCGACCACCGCGGTGCGCGCCGCCATCGTTTTAGTGCGTTTCCGGCCAGGCCACCACCGTTGTTCGACGCGCGCTGCTCCGCTCGTTCGAACGCGCCCTCGCGCGCGCGAAACGGTTGCCCGTAGGCGAAATCCGACGAGGTCCGAGGCCCTCCACCGTGTTTGGCATCACCGGCAACGTGCCGCCGACCGCCGCTGACATGGCACACCTGGGGCCGCCCCTGGGTCACTGCCGGCGGGCCCCGCGGGCCCCGTTGACTGGGTTGACCCAGTCAACGTGCTGACTGGGCGTCTCTGTGACGCTGACATGCGGGCCCCGCCGCTTAATCTTCTAATTAAACGTTTTATTAATTAAAACTAATTAGTTTAGTTAATTAGTCCATGACAGGCGGGACCTACCTGCTAAATAACTCTGTTTAGTTAGTTTTAAAACTCTGTTAACTCTCTGTCTATGACATGTGGGCCCGCTGGACCCACATGTCAGTTTTGACCTGCTCAGCGAGTCTGTTGACTGCTGACATCATCCCCACTCAATGCAGACATCATAATTCCTTTTCTGTTAATATTAATAATTCCAGAATATTGTTTAAACTTTGAAAATTCATAGTAATTAAACCGTAACTCCGATGAAAATGTTTTCTACATGAAAGTTGCTCAGAAAAATCCAACGAATCCGGATACGCGGTCCGTTCATCTGTAACATGCCCCTAGCATGCTGAACATGGAATATTCCCCCTCCGGTCATCTGTTTGATACAGGTCCGGAACCGGGAATGCATTCCCGGTTGAATTCCCCCTTCACCTTTATCGTGTAGCCATACGTTAGGTCACATCTGGCACATCTTATTGCCATGTTATGCTTTGTGGTGCTATGTTTGCTTTATATTTACTGTTTCTTCCCCCTCTTCTCTCCGGTAGACCCCCGAGACCGATGCTGCCCCTATGATCGACTACGTCACCGACGACCCCTCCTTGCCAGAGCAACCAGGCAAGCCCCCCCTTGATCACCAGATATCGCCTATTCTTCTCTATACAGCTTGCATTAGAGTAGGGTAGCATGTTACTGCTTTCGGTTAATCCTATTCTGCTGCATAGCCTGTCATTGTTGCTACAGTTGTTACCCTTACCTACTATCCTACTGCTTAGTATAGGATGCTAGTGTTCCATCAGTGGCCCTACACTCTTGTCCGTCTGCCATGCTATACTACTGGGCCGTGATCACTTCGGGAGGTGATCACGGGTATATACTATATACTTTATATACATGACACATGTGGTGACTAAAGTCGGGTCAGCTCGTTGAGTACCCGCAAGTGATTCTGATGAGGGGGCTGAAAGGACAGGTGGCTCCATCCCGGTAGAGGTGGGCCTGGGTTCCTAACGGCCCCCGACTGTTACTTTGTGGCGGAGCGACAGGGCAGGTTGAGACCACCTAGGAGAGAGGTGGGCCTGGCCCTGGTCGGTGTTCGCGGATACTTAACACGCTTAGCGAGATCTTGGTATTTGATCTGAGTCTGGCCATTTGGTCTATACGCACTGACCAACTACGCGGGAACAGTTATGGGCACTCGACGTCGTGGTATCAGCCGAAGCTCTTTTTGACGTCAGCGACTAAGTGGCGCGCGCCGCATTGGACCGTAAGCTCACGCTTGTATTAAGGGGGCTAGGTCTGCTTCCGGCCGCGTACGGAACGTGCAGGTGTGCAATGGGCGATGGGCCCAGACCCCTGCGCGCATAGGGTTTAGACCGGCGTGCTGAGCTCTCTGTTGAGCCTAGGTGGGGCTGCGACGTGTTGATCTTCCGAGGCCGGGCATGACCTAGGAAAGTGTGTCCGGCCAAATGGGATCGAGCGTGTTGGGAAATGTGGTGCACCCCTGCAGGGAAGTTTATCTATTCGAATAGTTGTGTCCCTCGGTAAAAGGACGACCCAGAGTTGTACCTTGACCTTATGACAACTAGAACCGGATACTTAATAAAACACACCCTTCCAAGTGCCAGATACAACCCGGTGATCGCTCTCTAATAGGGCGACGAGGAGGGGATCGCCGGGTAGGATTATGCTATGCGATGCTACTTGGTGAACTTACCATCTACTCTCTTCTACATGCTGCAAGATGGAGGTGGCCAGAAGCGTAGTCTTCGACAGGATTAGCTATCCCCCTCTTATTCTGGCATTCTGTAGTTCAGTCCACCGATATGGCCCTTTACACATATACCCATGCATATGTAGTGTAGCTCCTTGCTTGCGAGTACTTTGGATGAGTACTCACGGTTGCTTTTCTCCATCTTTTCCCCTTTCTATACCTGGTTGTCGCAACCAGATGCTGGAGTCCAGGAGCTAGAGATCCCGAGGATGATTCTACGTGGAGTTCGGCTTCGAGGAGTAGTTAGGAGGTCCCAGGCAGGAGGCCTTGCCTTTTCGATCGTTGCTACTTTTGTGCTAGCCTTCTTAAGACAATCTTGTTTAACTTATGTCTGTACTCAGATATTATTGCTTCCGCTGACTCTTGTGTTTTCGAGCTTATGTATTCGAGCCTTCGAGGCCCCTGGCTTGTAATATAAAGCTTGTTTTATTTTAATTTGTGTCTAGAGTTGTGTTGTGATATCTTCCCGTGAGTCCTCGATCTTGATCGTACACATTTGCGTGTATGATTAGTGTACGGTCAAATCGGGGGCGTCACAATTGAATATTGGGCTAATATGCCAGTCTCCTGCAAGAACTTCGCAAAAGGTCCAGGGACTTGGCCATATGGAGTGTGCCGACCATACTACTCTCCCCCATGGTCGGACCTTGCTATCTTTATTCTTTTATCATGCTGATTTTCAACTTCAGCTTTGAATATTTTAAATTTATCCAACGCTTCCGATCTTTCTTTGATTGGATAAATATAACCATAGCGAGAGTAATCATCTATGAATGTTATGAACGAGTCATATCCATCCACACTTTTCACCGGAAATGGTCCACAAATGTCAGTGTGGATGATTTCTAGTGTGCTTGTGCTATGGATTGCACCTTTTTTATTTGTTTTATATAGTTTCCTTTAATGCAATCTATGCATTGTTCTATGTCTGAGAATTCTAGCGGAGGAAGAATTTCACTTTTGACTAATCTTTCTATTCTCCCCTTCGAAATATGGCCCAAGCGACAGTGCCATAATTTCGATGAGTCGAATGTTCTCTTTCTTTTCTTTTGTTCTTTATTCGACGCGGAAACATGTTCATTCACATTGCATACAGAATGCACTTTTTCATGAAGTGATAACAAATAAAGCTCATCGTGTAGTAAAGCATCACCCACATAAGCATTATTATACCATATGGCACACTTGCCATGTCCAAAATAACAGTCATAATTATCTTTGTCCAAACATGAAACGCTAATTAAGTTTCTATTACATGAAGGAACATAAAGAATATCTCTAAGTAGAAGCTTGAATCCATCAGCTAACTCCAAGGAGATGTCGCCGACAGCTTCAACTTCCGCTTGAATTCCATTTGCTACTTCAATTCCTCTTTCTCTTCTTAGCGTAGTCCGGGTCGAATGGAATCCCTGTAAACAATTTGCAACATGAACAGTTGCTCCTGAGTCAATCCACCAAGTAGATTTCGAAAACTGTGTGTACAAGGATTCATTAACTAAGGAAACAATGTTGTTACCTTGCTTTGCCATTAAGGACTTCAGCCAAATAGGGCAGTCTTTCTTGTAATGCCCGGTCTTCTTAAAGTGGACACAAGTGTCTTTGTCCACTGGGAAAGGCTGTTGCTGACGCTGATGCTGATAGGGAGCTTTTCCTTGTGACTTTGAAGGACAACTTTTGTTGTTTTGATTGTAATTCTTTTTCTTGTGACCCTTCACATAGTTGAGTGAACCACCATGTGAGGCTTTGAGTTTGTCCTCTTCTTGGACACACATTGCTATTCTCTTTTCAATGTCCCATGTTCCAGGTGACATATTGTAGTTTACAACAAAAGTTTCAAACTCCTTTGGCAGTGAAGCCATGACCAGGTGGACCAGGAGCTTTGGTTTGATCTCCAGATCCTCATCCATGGGCTTTAGCTTTGCTGTCATATTGCTCATCCTGAGGATGTGCTCTCTTATTCCATGACTACCACCTGTGTAGCGTTCTGTCACCAGTTGCTCTAACACCTGGGTGGCATATATCTTTGAAGAGCCAGTGAACTGGCTCTTTATCTTTGTAAGCAACTCCCCTGCGGAAGTGCACTCTGCAATGGAGCCCACAATGGTGCTCACAATTGTATTCTTTATAAATGCCATGCACTTTTTCTTTGCATTGACCCACTTTTGGTTTTCCATGATGTATGACATCTCCAAAGGAGCATAATCCCCCCTCTTTTTAGCCCACGCAACATCATCATCAGTGGCCTCTCTTACTAGCTCTGTAGGTCTGACCGGCTGTGGTTCATCCACAACCCAGTCCAGGTCAGCAAGGACAAATGCCAGGTCAACTCTCTTCCTCCACTCAGTGTGATTGTCACCTCTGAGTGTCGGAACATCTTTTAGGCAACTCATCAAGTGAAAGCCTCCTGAAATCACAATTTAAGTGACATATAACAATCATATGCATTAATCTAACGTTGGTCAAATTAAACATACAATTGTCTATGCAATTAAATCTATATTACCGTTGGGAAAAATATTATAAATAAATTCACCTTTAAATTTCAATAATAAAACATGATCATATATTAACAACGTTGGTCATAAAAATAACATAATCATATTCATTTTAATAATCACTTTAACACGCTCTTAAAAACATAATTCTATCTAAACTTTAATTTTCTTTGTAAAAGAGCACTATTAATTATTTACGCAGCGGAAAAACATGAATAAAAAATTCATGAACTTTTTACATTTTACAGAAACTTTTCTTTGCCTAAATAAAAATTCATGAACTTTATTATTTTCTTTATAAAATTCATGAACATTTATTTTCTGAAAATTTCCTGTTTTCAGAAACTTTTTCCGTTTACTTTTCTATCTTCTAAACAAAATTTTCGTTGGAAAAAATTTGTATAGAAAACACTATTTGAAATCTGCCAAAAACTGGACAAATAACAAAAAACTGTGCTCTGTAAAAAAAATAACACAGAAAACTGTGTTGGCCTTGCGCCGCTCTGGGCGGTCGACAGCGGCCCATTCCGTCGCGCCCGCGGCCCACAGCCCACTGGGCGAGCGCTGCTCTGCAGCCCGCTCGTCGCGGCCCACAGCCTGCTAGGCGAGCACCGTTCGGCCGCCCGAGCGCCTCAGCCGCACAGCCGGCCTCGGTCCAGCGCGGCTCGGCCGCCCAGGCCTCCACTTTCGGCCCAGAAGGCCCGGGGCGGGGTTAGGTTTTCAATCAGGAACGTCCGTCGCGATCCGACGGCTGCGCGCGCATCTCACATGAACGAAACCCCCCAGGGCCGCGCCGCTCGCAACCCTAGCGCCATTCAGCCCCCATCGCGCCTCTCTCTCGCCTGCTCCTCTCTCGCCCGCCCGCTCGGTTCAGGCTTATCGAGCCACGCCGGCGCAGCGAGCCAGGGCGGAGCGGCGAGCCAGGGAGGCAGCTCGACCAGCCAGCCCCTTCCCCTTCTCCTCCTCTCTCTGTTCCCGAGAGAGAGACAGAGAGACGCACCGGGGTTCCCCCTTTCCTTTCAGTGTGAGAGAGTGGAAGAGGAGCGCGGCAACTCTGCGCCGTGGCCATCCTCCTCGCCGGTCGCGCGTCCTCCCTGGCGGTGAGCGTTCCGCCGTCGAGGGATTTGGCCGCGGTGCTAACCCCCCTTTTTTCGTCTTTTTCTTTTCTTTTCCGGCGAGCAACGGTTTGCTCCGGTGGTTCTTCTTCCGGACGCCTCGGCTTGCCGATGCGCGTCCGAATCGAGAGGAACGGCGCGGCCTTGCGGCGGCGCGATTTCTTTGCCCTTTGCCCCTATTGTTCTTTTAGGGTTAGGGTTCATGGGGAAAACTTTTCTTTCTCTGTTTGTTCTTTGTACCGAAAATCTTAGCCTAGCATGGCTCTGAAACCATTTTTAGATCCTCTGGGTCGGATAGGCTAGAGACTCCCGGTAAACCTACCTTCTGCTGGTGCTGACGAGCTCGATCCAGCGCCGACCATGGTGATGACGGAGTGTGGGCGAGGTGGCGGCGGTGGAGCTTCCCGTCGGCCTAGCGCAAACCCTAGATCGGTAGGGAGTGTCGGTGGGGAGTGTGTCGCATGGTCAACCTCGTGATGCGTGCCCCGGCTCCCCACCTCTTTATATTGCGCTGGCGACAGGGGCCCACCAACCATGGTTTGGTTTGGCGCCCCGATCAGGGCGCGAGTCAGGGGCCCGTTCGACCTGTTAAGTTCGAACGGGAGAGAGATCAACCCAACAATATCAGCCATGAGCCCATGACTATGATGTACTAGACGCCATGAGCCAGATTGAACTCCTAACTGTGGTACCAATGCTCTTGCTTGGCACCACGAAAAGACGCGCACACTGTCTGCAGTGCGTACAAACTGGCCTCCAAGATCAGTTGGGTGGTATGCCAATGACATCACATAGTACACGGGCGGTGAAGAGATCGATATGGTATACAAGCTGGTAAGCTGTTGTACCTCCAAAGCCACTGATTGTCTGGCGACTAAAGAAAATGTTGAGTATCGTGATAATTTAGATAACATAGGATAGCGTAGGATTTTGTGTTGAGTGTTGAGTATCGTGCACCCGCAAAATAAAAAGTGTTGAGTATCATGACAATTTAGGTAGTATTTCCTTTGTCCCAAAATAAGTGACTCAACTGAAGTTAGTACAAAGTTGAGTTACTTATTTTGGGACGGAGGAAGTATATGATAGCGTAGGATTTGTTCTACCATGCCTTCTACTTCAAGAGCGCCATGTACTCACTATATATACGTCTACGAGGCTTGAACAATAAATCATCCATTTCACCAATTCGTCTCTATTATTTCTAACATGGTATTAACCTAATTTTGATCTAAAAACCCTTGCCGCCGCCACTTACGCATGACGCCATCCTGGAGCGGTTGATCTCCACCGCCACCGGGGACCGCGTCGCCCGTACCTAGGGTTCGGCTATCGATCATGCTGACCAGCTGCCCTAGAAAGTCTTTATTCCCGATCATTTGATTTGGATTTCCTCTCTCTCACCAATTGTCTTGATCAGCAATTCTTTTTGGGTTTTGATCCAGATTGGTTTGCGCCCGCCGCCTTTCGTCATCCACGACTCGCCTCTACTCCATCGCCGACGACTCGCCTTCGCCCGGCTGCAACGCGTGCGCTGATGCGGTGGCCAGTCGCATCCTACACTAGCCCTTCATCGTGCGCGTGTGGATACCACGTGGCGTGGACACCGCTAGCTTCTGCCCACCAGGCCACCTGGATCCACACCGCTGCGAAGCATGCATCCTGTGCAGGTCTTGATTGCAAGTGTTCTTTTTTTTTAGGGGATGCTTGCACGTGTTCATCACGTACGGATGTACTTGTCTGCATGGCATGCGTTTCTGTACGGCTGAGTGGTGTTGGCTCGTCCGGCTACGCGAACATACGCAGCTCCTGTCTCATGGCCGTGGGATCCTCCTGCCACGTCTAGCTGTGCGGACACACGTCGCGGGTGTTTCATCGTCGGCTCGCGTCTTTTTCATCTCGCTCGCTGCGTCTTTGGTCTGATCAGTCTGTGTGCAGTTTCACGGTCTTCCATGAAAACCGTCTTAGTACAACGCGCCTGATTGAGCAACGGGCTACAGCTGTCTAGTTCTTTCGGACCGCAGCATCGTCGTTTCACGAATTTTCCCCGCAGCTGCATCCGCTGCGTCATCCTTTGGGCCATAGTGCCGAGGCCCATGGTCCACCACCGTTCTAAGGCCGTCTGTTGTAAGATGTCTCCATAGCTGCACCGACCCTCGCGTTTTCGCTGTGTCGCCCCGTCGGGTTGTAGTGAGCGTGGCACACAGTCCCTGACGCCTCCTCATGGTTCTCCCGACGGTTGCACCGCCGCTGCGTCGTCCCTTCAGGCCATAGCGCCATGGCATGCGGTCAACGCCACCGCCCTGAGGTCTTCCCGCCTTCGCCCCAACCTCGTATTGCC
Organism: Triticum aestivum; assembly: GCF_018294505.1. Lineage (NCBI taxonomy): Eukaryota > Viridiplantae > Streptophyta > Magnoliopsida > Poales > Poaceae > Triticum > Triticum aestivum. Next base: position 420,948,528 of record NC_057805.1, on the reverse strand, counting down.
GCTGTGTCGTACTTTCGGGCCGTACCGCCGCAACGCGTGGTCCACTCCGCCGTCCCCATGCGTCGACTTCTGTGTGACATACGCCGCGCCACCTTCCTAGGCACCGGAACGCCATCGTCCGCGCCGGTCTTCGTCACGCTGTCGGGTTCTTCCTCGCCTATTTCGAGCACCACCGCTCTTCTTCCTGATCCACGGCGAGTACCTTTATCCACCATAATTTTCAAGCAACGATTTCGGCGTCGGTCTTTCTTGCAGAATCTATGGGAACGATTTTCCGCGCCATTCTTTCTCTGAAATGCAGTATTTGTGGTTGTGAAGCTTGATGTGGGAACGAAAGTAAAACATGCCCGATGTGAGCACTGAGGAGATCCAGCGAGCCAGAGATGGACAACCCCGAAAAATGGCTGGGTGAAAATGAATGTTGATGGATCCTTCATCGTGTAGACGGGAATCGATCAACAGCTCTGGGGCGGTTGCACGCGACACTCAAGGACATGTAATCATCTCTGCAGGTTCCCTTGTCCTAGGATGCTCGAGTGCCGAGGAAGCGGAAGCAAGTGCAAGATGGAGTGGGCTCCAAATCCTGCTTTTCAGTACGGTGATTATCGAGTCAAACTGCGCAGCTGTACTAGATGACTTTAGCTCTGCGCACGTTAACAAGTCTAGATGGTGGTCGTTGTTTTCAGAGCCGTGCACTCTTATTAAGCAACAATTTGTTGAATGTGTCTTGCAGAAGATCTGCCGCGACAGAAACACAGTGGCTCACGAAGTTGCTAGCCATGGTTCCATGGTCTTTTTGTGCTGCTTGGGGCTGTTACGCATCGAGCTATGCATGTATACATGAACGAGTGTTATTTATCCGATGATAATATATGAAGGGTTTTCTGTAAAAGAACGGAGCATGTAGATGATTTTCTTTTTTGCCAGGGTCACATACTTGTTTTTTTTATCACAGTCACATGCATGATTGATAGTACCAAGAAAGTGCTAGTGGGAACTGCGCGGTTAGATTCTTTTTAGTGAAACCATCCCATTATGATTCGAGTTCTAGACTTAGCATTTATGGATGCATTTTCCTGCATTTATTTTAGTCTTTCCGACGATATCCGTTCAATGGGAAGAGATCTTTCCGTCGACTACGAGACGCCGTTGGTGGCTTCATAAATTTCAAGATGTGATCCCAGCTTGGTATCTCGGAGATGCTATAGGGATAGGGTGTGCATGTATGCATTAATAGGGATGACTGTATGTACGTGTATATCGGCATCTATGAGACTGTGATTGTATTGTGCTAAAAAGAAGTGCACGTGATTCCAATAGCCTCATCAAATGATGTGCAACAACAACGGCAAGGTTTCTACCAACAAGTATAATATTACCAAAGAGAAGTCGAGATGCATTCTTCTCAGGATTTTTTTAACGTTGACAATTTAATGATGGAGCAAACCTCCTGTTTAGAAATTTGCAGACCAAAAATTTGTTATCTCAAATTCAAATATGTTTCCATGCTGCCTATAAAAATTATTCGTTGTCATTAGGGTACATGTTTATTACATCCAAAGTATTATCCCCCCAGTTGATTGTCACTTAGTTCACGGGGCCGAAGGACATGAGGGTGCGCGTATTGCTCCTGACCTCCTCGACTAAAAATGCGTCGCATCTGATGGGTTTATTGTTGTTGTTCAATGCTTTGATGGCGAGGTGATATTCACTAGTAGGAAAAGGGGCTTTTATCCCGGTTGGTAAGGGCCTTTTGTCCCGGTTTTCGAACCGGGCCTAAAGGGTCGTTACTAAAGCCCTAACCCTTTAGTCCCGGTTCTTACACGAATCGGGACAGAAGGTCCTCCACGTGGCCGCCGCTGCCAGCCCAGGCAGGGGGGCCTTTGGTCCCGGTTGGTGCCATCAACCGGGACCAATAGGCAGGGCCTTTTGTCCCGGTTGGTGTTACCAACCGGGACCAATAGGCATCCACGCGTCAGCATTTCAGGGGCTGGGGTTTTTGTTT
>NC_057805.1:420940364-420946221 GCF_018294505.1 Triticum aestivum | reverse complement strand
TGGGGGGTTTTGGGGGGTTAATTTAGGTGTTTCATATATTGTGTTAGCTAGCTAATTAATAGAGAGAAGTGTCCTCTCTTATCTCCGTGCTTGGTCGACGCTACGTACTATATACGTATGGAGAGGACTAGACACGCTAGCTAGTAAGCAAATGAAGGAAACAGAAGATCGTCATGAACATATGCATACAGAGAGAAGTGATATCGACCACCTCTCCTTCTCCGAGAGATTGGTCGAACAACAAGTTCTCGTATATCTATCTGACACTACCAGCTACATATATACAATAATTATCTCTTACAATATAATCTCCTAATTAAATTATAAGAACACAGGTTTCACATAGTATTCTCCGTTTTCAGTGATCGCGTGGTCAAGGAAGAATGCCGCCAATTCCTCTTGAATTGCTCGCATACGATCTTCTGCTAGGAGTTCATCCCACATCTGAAACATCTAATTTGAAGAAGGGGGTCAATACATATATATATGAATAAATGAAACTCGACACAAATGATGGTAATAAAATAAAAGTGTGAATATTATTGCTTACGCACTTCATATTGTTCGTCAGAGTAGCCCCGCTCACAGGTCGTGTGGCGGATAGACTCGCAAACGTAGTATCCACAGAAATCATTCCCTTATTCCTGGCACAACCACTTTACAAGAAATAGAGGTCAATCTAACTGATAAGCAAGCATGCTAAATGGTATTGATGAAACTAGCGCTTGAATCACTAGGAGATGTGCGGAACATGCTACTATAGTACTTACTTTCGGGTGTCTAAATTGCAGCTTCTTCGGCAGTCCCGGAGCTTTTGTGGTGAATTTTCTCCAAACCCTGCCAGACAAAGAAAACAATTACTTGATATCAGGAAATGAACAAAGTTGCTGATATGGTGGATAATGATCGATTTAACTTACTTCTCGAGCATTTGAGTCATGTCCGCATAGTCCTGGGGATCTTTTCGTCTCGAGTCTAAGACGGTTACTACTCCCTACTCAAGCTTAATCTCTAGGAGAATATAGTGGAAGCTGCGCATGCATGCATAAGTCAGCAATTACATTACCATAACCTGGACTAATAAGGGAAACCGAATATGCACAAGACAGTAACACTCACTTGAAGTTGTAAGGAAAGAGTATTATATCTTTGTTTTGATTTAATACCAACGATCGTAGCAAGTTGGCCTCGGCTTCTTTGGCATGTTTTTCAACCGTATATGCATCTATGAGATTTGTGTTAATGAACCCAATATCACCGATTTGTCTTTTCTTCAATTCGGCGATCTTCAATCTGCATAATATAGTGAGGATAATTATAAATACATGCAATGAAAGAGTTGACCTATATAGAGAGACTTAATGACAGAAGTAGTACTACTTACAGACAGTAGCAAGTGATCATTGATTTATCGAGGGCCTTTTGATTGAAAAACTGGAAGAACTCCTCAAATGGAACATTCAGCAGTTCAATTCCAACGAGGTCATGCTCCGGTTTAACTCTCAGCATCAAAGTATTCATCCCATCAGACTCTCTGCAGGTTTTGTACCAATCATGTAATCTTCGCATCATCGTTGTTAGAGATCTTTCATCTTTGACGAGAGGCTACCCGTAATGGTATTTGTGTTCGTCCACCTCCATGATTTCATAATGTACATCGTCGGGCAGGTAATCTCCAAGATTGCTATAACCGGTCATCATCCTCGGATCATTAGCGATGATGTCTTTAGACACCTTGAGCGGGGGGCACGATTGGTTCGCTTGTTCGCCGAGCTGGGCAATTTTTTTCCCAGCTCGTCGCTCTTTTAACCTTTGATCACTGACAGTACTTCCCGACCGCTCCGCTTCGACAAATGTCTTTGCAATAATGCGCTCATAGTTGCCTTTCGGCGGAGACTTTGGTCGTTTTGTCAGGGTATCCAGAGTGCGCTTCGCTTTCACCGGATCTACTTTCTCCTCCGGAGGTAGATGTTTCTTTGCTTTCACCCCTTCAAAGAAGTTCTTCACTTCGGCTCGCACGATCTTCGCGTTCTCCTCCTCGGTCCTCTCGTATGGTAACTTCTCTGGAGTCTTCAGAGAAGGACCGAATCTGTATTACCTCCCGCCTCTGGCAGCTGTACTGCTAGACGCCGGCAGAGCAGACGGAGCGGCTGCGGCTGTATTCTTTCCTTGCTTACGAGGCGGAGGAGAAGGACTACGACGCGCCGGAGCAGCCGGAGCGGCGGCGGGTCTCTTCCGCCCTTGCTGACGAGGCGGAGAAGGAGGAGGCTGGCAGCTCTGGCACGCCGGCGCAGGCAGAGAAGGAGGCGGAGGGCCGCCACGCGCCGGAGAAGGAGGCTGAGTGCCCTGATCACTCGCCGGAGGAGGAGGCGGAGTGCCGCCACGCGCCGGAGAAGGAGGCTGAGTGCCCTGATCACTCACCGGAGGAGGAGGCGGCGTTGGAGTCCCCTTACTCGCCGGAGGCATCCAGTTTGGAAGGTTAATGAGCTCCTTCCGCCATAGGCACGGAGTCTTCAGAGCTAAACCCAGCCGAGTCTCCCCTTCACCGGTAGGGTGGTCAAGCTGGAGGTCCTCAAATCCCTCCGTTATTTCATCCACCATCACCCTAGCATATCCTTCTGGAATCGGCCGGCAGTGGTAGGTTGCGCCGGGTTCAGGAGGTAAAACAGAGCCAACAGCCGCCTTGACTTTGAAGTTCTGCCATTCCGCCATAAGGTGGCAATGTTGAGACTCCATGATAGCATCCACGGGGTAGCTAGCAGGAGCCGTCAAGACATGCTCCGGCTGAAGCAGCTCGGTGGAAGCCACGCTGCTTCTCCGCTGAGATGGCGGGGTAGCTTCGGGGGTAGTTTCGGCATGTCGATTGCCGTCTCGTTCCTCTAGCGCTTGAACCCTTTCGTGCAGCTTCTGAATTTGGGTCTGCTCCATTTTTTTCCTCCTCTCCTGGCTTTTGTAACCGCCTGCGTCCGGAATACCATCCTTCCACGGAACGGAGCCTGGCGTGCCTCGTGTCCGTCCAGGGTGCTCAGGATTCCCGAGGGCCATTGTGAGCTCGTCGTTCTCTCTGTCTGGAACGAACGTCCCTTCCTGCGCTGCATCGATATATTGTTGAATCTTCTTGACTGGTATTCTCAAAAGCTCGTTCATCCAAACGCACCTCCCTGATACAGGGTCCAAGGTTCCGCCAGCCCCGAAGAACCAAGTCCGGCCACGGTCTGTCCAGTTCATTGTCTGTGGTTCGATCCCTTTTTCAAGCGGATCATTCTCAGCCTTGGCCCACTTAGGCCGGGCTTTGAGGTAGCCACCTGACCCCGTGCGATGGTGAAGCTTCTTCTTCGCAGCATTCTTCTTGTTTGTCGCTGACATCTTCTTACTCTTTTCCGATGTCTTGTGGGCCACAAATGTGGGCCAGTGATCTCTGATCTTCTCATACCGGCCGATGAATTCTGGTGTCTCTTCTTTGTCGACAAACGTTTTCAGCTCATTCTTCCACCTCCTGGATAGGTCTGCCATCTTCTTAAGAGCATGAGACTTGATTAATTGCTCTTTAACTGGCTTCTCCGGATCCTCCTCTGGCGGTAGGGTGAAATTTGCCTTCAGCTCAGTCCAAAGATCATCTTTCTGCATATCATTGACATAAGACACCTCAGGGTCTTCCTTCTTAGGCTTATACCATTGCTGGATGCTGCTCGGGATCTTGTCCCTAACTAGAACCCCGCACTGAGAAGCAAATGCATCCTTTGTCCGGATGGGTTCAATCGGTTGGCCGTCGCGCGCGATTGCTGTGATCTCAAACCTTTCATCCGAGCGCAACTTTCTCTTCGGGCCTCGTCTCTTTACCGAAGTTGTGCTCGATCCGGAGGGCTAGAAAAAATAAGAAAGACGAGTGTTAATTAATATGTGTACATACCAAAACAATGAATGCATCAATTAGCTAGTCAGCACAGGCTTAACTAATATATTTACCTGGCCGGACTCTGTTCGGTCACCGGAGCCGTCACCACGGGCTCCTTCTTGCACCAGCATTGGGTCACCGGAGCCATCATAATCATGTCTTTCCTCCTCCACTCTTCGATCACCGTAGCCTGCTTCTTCACCATGTTCTTCCAGACCATCATTGTCGTTAAGATACGACAAGATATCACCTCCGTCTAAGATTATGTCCCCCAACACCTCTTCTGCTTGCTCGTCTCATCCGTGCTCCATTGTTTCTGCAAATATTACAACATGGCAATTATTACACAAACATGACAGCAGGTGGATATATTAGTGCAAACGTAGACCTAGCTTATTCCGGGTTTGGGGTGGCCTCGGCAACGCTTCAAGGGTAGGGGCGCAGCGGGAGGGGGTAGGAGACCGACATCATTTTTTTCTAGGGTTTGGGTGTCCTCGAGAGTTTTGGTCGAGCGAGAGGGCCGGGGGGTGTCCTCCCGTGGTATAAGTTATCACGGTCGAGAGGGGGTATAAATATCGACCGTCCATCATGTCGAAGTTATCTAGGAGGGAGTTATATATATCGACAACGACGACATACATACATGGGAAAATAATGTTATCGGGGAGGGGGTATATCGACCCCCCCCCACGTGTTGAAGTTATCGGGAGGGGGTTATATCGACAACGAGGACATACATACATGGGAAAATAATATTATCGGGGAGGGGGTATATCGACCCCCCCTCATGTTGAAGTTATCGGGAGAGGGGTATATCGACGACGATAGACCCGATAAAACATAAGAAAACGAAGAAGAAATAAAAAGAGGAGAAGAAGAAAGGAATAGAGGAGAAGATCGAAGAAAAAAAAGAAGAAAAAGAAGAGGAGAAGAAGAAAGGAAGAGAGGAGAGAAGAAGAAAAAATAGAATTTTTTTCTATTTTTTCTTCTTCTCTTCTATTCCTTTCTTCTTCTCCTCTTCTTTTTCTTCTTTTTTCCTCTTCTTATTTATTTCTCCTCTTCTTCTCCTTTCTTCCTCTTCTTATTTTCCTTTTTCCTCTCCTTCTTTTTCTTCTTCTTCCTTTCCTAGCTATATATATAAAACTTTTCTAAAAAATGTAACTTTTGCATATATAAAACTTTTCCATGGATCATCATTTCTCATATATATCCATCTATAGCCACATACATATATAAATGGAAAAAAATGCTATGAACAAAAATACATATATACTTGGTAAATATTTTATGAACATCGTTTCTCATATATATCAATGCATACATCCATGGATCATCATTGCTCATATATCCATAGTCATATATAAAAACTTTCTATATATGAACAAAAAAACATTTTTTGACATATTTAGCACATTCTAAATTTTCCTAACTCTTTTACAACCACAAAAATTACTCCAACTTCATGACAGTACCCACACTCCATTTCACCAAAAACCTTCTAATCCATAGTTCAAAATTTTCAAATTTCATTCAAATGAAATTTGAACCAGATTCAAATTCCTTGCTGAAATCCTATTCTAAACCAATCCAAAAATTCTGAAATTTTGCCATCACCTTTGTCTTGCATCAGTACCTCACCACAAAAAATATCATAAATTCTAAAAATTCCCGAAGCCATCTAGCATTTGATCAAACACCCTCTATATGCATTGTTCATATCTGTAAAATAATTCAGAAATTTCAGAAAATTGGACGGCGTCTTGCTGCTGCTCCACTCCTTCTCCTCTCCTTCTGCTCTTCAATGCGTCGGGGTCGGCGGCGACCATGGAGCAGGGGCGGCAGAGAGCAAGGGGCACTCGGGCACAAGAGCGGCACTCGATCGGGACCATGGGAAAGGGGGGGCTCACTTCGAGGGGGGCGGCGATGGCAGGAGTCCAGCGACGAGGACGGCGGGCTCGGGGC
>NC_057805.1:420937900-420939678 GCF_018294505.1 Triticum aestivum | reverse complement strand
GGCCTTTGGTCCCGGTTGGTGGCACCAACCGGGACTAAAGGGGGGCATTGGTCCCGGTTGGTGCCACGAACCGGGACCAAAGGGGGCATTGGTCCCGGTTCGTGCCACCAACCGGGACCAATGGCCTTGCACAGCGGCGTGGTGGTGGGAGTTTAGTCCCACCTCGCTAGCTGAGAGAGAGCCGCACCTTTTAATAAGGTGCGGTGCGCCTGAGCTGTCGAGCTCCTCTCTAAAGCAGGCTTACGGGCCTAACCTCTCTGTACATGCCTGTGGGCCTACTGGGCCTTCTGCGGGCCTGAATCCTGGCCCATGGATGGGTTTCTAGTCGTATTCAGGCCGTGGTGGCGCAGTAGGTGGCATAATTTTTACTTTTTCCCTGTTTTTTGTTTTCTTTTTTGCTTTATTTATTATCGACAACGACGACATACATACATGGGAAAATAATGTTATCGGGGAGGGGGTATATCGACCCCCCCCACACGTGTTGAAGTTATCGGGAGGGGGTTATATCGACAACGAGGACATACATACATGGGAAAATAATATTATCGGGGAGGGGGTATATCGACCCCCCCTCGTGTTGAAGTTATCGGGAGAGGGGTATATCGACGATGACAGACCCGATAAAACATAAGAAAACGAAGAAGAAATAAAAAGAGGAGAAGAAGAAAGGAATAGAGGAGAAGATCGAAGAAAAAAAAGAAGAAAAAGAAGAGGAGAAGAAGAAAGGAATAGAGGAGAGAAGAAGAAAAAATAGAATTTTTTCCTATTTTTTCTTCTTCTCTTCTATTCCTTTCTTCTTATCCTCTTCTTTTTCTTCTTTTTTCCTCTTCTTATTTATTTCTCCTCTTCTTCTCCTTTCTTCCTCTTCTTATTTTCCTTTTTCCTCTCCTTCTTTTTCTTCTTCTTCCTTTCCTAGCTAGATATATAAAACTTTTCTAAAAAATGTAACTTTTGCATATATAAAACTTTTCCATGGATCATCATTTCTCATATATATCCATCTATAGCCACATACATATATAAATGGAAAAAATGCTATGAACAAAAATACATATATACTTGGTAAATATTTTATGAACATCGTTTCTCATATATATCAATGCATACATCCATGGATCATCATTGCTCATATATCCATAGTCATATATAAAAACTTTCTATATATGAACAAAAAAACATTTTTTGACATATTTAGCACATTCTAAATTTTCCTAACTCTTTTACAACCACAAAAATTACTCCAACTTCATGACAGTACCCACACTCCATTTCACCAAAAACCTTCTAATCCATAGTTCAAAATTTTCAAATTTCATTCAAATAAAATTTGAACCAGATTCAAATTCCTTGCTGAAATCCTATTCTAAACCAATCCAAAAATTCTTAAATTTTGCCATCACCTTTGTCTTGCATCAGTACCTCACCACAAAAAATATCATAAATTCTAAAAATGCCCAAAGCCATCTAGCATTTGATCAAACACCCTCTATATGCATTGTTCATATCTGTAAAATAATTCAGAAATTTCAGAAAATTGGACGGCGTCTTGCTGCTGCTCCACTCCTTCTCCTCACCTTCTGCTCTTCAATGCGTCGTGGTCGGCGGCGACCATGGAGCAGGGGCGGCAGAGAGCAAGGGGCACTCGGGCGCAAGAGCGGCACTCGATCGGGACCATGGGAAAGGGGGGGCTCACTTCGAGGGGGGCGGCGATGGCAGGAGTCCAGCGACGAGGACGGCGGGCTCGGGGCGGCACGCGATGACGGGGACGGCGGTCT
>NC_057805.1:420931781-420937479 GCF_018294505.1 Triticum aestivum | reverse complement strand
GCCACCAACCGGGACCAATGGCCTTGCACAGCGGCGTGGTGGTGGGAGTTTAGTCCCACCTCGCTAGCTGAGAGAGAGCCGCACCTGTTTATAAGGTGCGGTGCGCCTGAGCTGTCGAGCTCCTCTCTAAAGCAGGCTTACGGGCCTAACCTCTCTGTACATGCCTGTAGGCCTACTGGGCCTTCTGCGGGCCTGAATCCTGGCCCATGGATGGGTTTCTAGTCGTATTCAGGCCGTGGTGGCCCAGTAGGTGGCATAATTTTTACTTTTTCCCTGTTTTTTGTTTTCTTTTTTGCTTTATTTATTTTGTTTTGTTTCTACTTACAACAAAAAACTTATTTATTTTATTTTTTTTGTTTCTAATTACTTATTTATTTTACTTTATGATAATTCTTTTTGCTATTAAAGTTTCTAACAAAAAAAGTTCTTTATGAAAATTATTTTTGCTTTCAATGATTTTGAACAGAAAATACTTCGATAATTTTAGTTGCATCAATTTTATATAATTTTAGTTTCAATAATACTAGAGGTTGCTTATAATGTTTTGAACAGAAAATACTTTGATAATTTTAGTTTCATAAATTTTATTTATGTTATTAAAGTTTATTTTATTTTGTTTCTACTTATATATTTTATTAAAGTTTATATTATTTTGTTTCTAATTACTTATTTATTTTATTTGTTATTTTTCATGCACCATTTTTCATGCATTTACTGATTATTTTGAGCTATAAGACCCTAAAATTGAAAAGCATTTCAAATGAACTCTGAAATGGTTGAAAGTTGGTATGGTATCATCATTTCATCCACATAGCATGTGCAAGAAAGTTGAGAGGGTTACGGCAAAAACTGGGTGCACTTCGTGTACAAAACGGACAATCTCTTTCGAAGTATCAGGATTTCATACGGAAACTCGTCTGTTACAAAGGGATTTCATTTTTAAAACTTATTTGAACTCCTGACTTTTTGTGTGTTCAAAATGCACCATTCAAAGCCACATCTCATCAATTTTCAACCCTTTCTGACTTTATTTGTTATTTTTCATGCATTTACTAATTATTTTGAGCTATAAGACCCTAAAATTGAAAAGCATTTCAAATGAACTCTGAAAAGGTTGAAAGTTGGCATGGTATCATCATTTCATCCACATAGCACGTGCAAGAAAGTTGAGAGGGTTACGGCAAAAACTAGATGCACTTCGTGTACAAAACGGACAATGGTATCATACTCGTCTGTTACAAAGTTGGCATGGTATCATCATAATAGTTGCGGGAGAAAGTCTTCACTTTTTCTTCGCTTGTGTCATTTGCTTATTGCACCGTAACCATGGATAATCTTCATCGTTTATCAGGATGCTTGGGTCAGCCTTGACTTTGAAGGGAGGAATGTCATGAAACTTTTCATAATCTTCAGACATGTCTGTCTTGCCCTCCACTCCCACAATGTCCCTTTTTCCTGAAAGAACTATGTGGCGCTTTGGCTCATCGTATGATGTATTCGCTTCCTTATCTTTTCTTTTTCTCGGTCTGCTAGACATGTCCTTCACATAGATAACCTGTGCCACATCATTGGCTAGGACGAACGGTTCGCCAGTGTACCCAAGATTGTTCAGATCCACTGTTGTCATTCCGTACTGTGGGTCTACCTGTACCCCGCCTCCTGACAGATTGACCCATTTGCACTTAAACAAAGGGACCTTAAAATCATGTCCGTAGTCAAGTTCCCATATGTCCATTATGTAACCATAATATGTGTCCTTTCCCCTCTCGGTTGCTGCATCAAAGCGGACACCGCTGTTTTGGTTGGTGCTCTTTTGATCTTGGGCGATCGTGTAAAATGTATTCCCATTTATCTCGTATCCTTTGTAAGTCAATACAGTCAAAGATGGTCCCCTGGACAACGAGTACAACTCATCACAAACAGTGGTGTCACCTCTGAGACGTGTTTCCAACCAACTGCTGAAAGTCCTGATGTGTTCACATGTAATCCAGTCGTCACACTGCTCCGGGTGTTTGGAGCGCAGACTGTTCTTGTGTTCATCGCCATACGGGGTCACCAAGGTAGAGTTCTGTAGAACTGTGTAGTGTGCTTGAGACCAAGAATATATGTCCCTGCATATTATTGAGTCCCCTCCAAGCGTGCTTTTTCCAGTCAGTCTCCCCTCATACCGCGATTTAGGGAGACCTATCTTCTTAAGGCCAGGAATGAAGTCAACACAAAACCCAATGACATCCTCTGTTTGATGGCCCATGGAGATGCTTCCTTCTGGCCTAGCGCGGTTACGGACATATTTCTTTATGACTCCCATGAACCTCTCAAAGGGGAACATATTGTGTAGAAATACGGGCCCCAGAATGACAATCTCGTCGACTAGATGAACTAGGACGTGCGTCATGATATTGAAGAAGGATGGTGGGAACACCAGCTCGAAACTGACAAGACATTGTGCCACATCACTCCTTAGCCTTGGTATGATTTCTGGATCGATCACCTTCTGAGAGATTGCATTGAGGAATGCACATAGCTTCACAATGGCTAATCGGACGTTTTTCGGTAGAAGCCCCCTCAATGCAACCGGAAGCAGTTGCGTCATAATCACGTGGCAGTCATGAGACTTTAGGTTCTGGAACTTTTTCTCTGGCATATTTATTATTCCCTTTATATTCGACGAGAAGCTAGTCGGGACCTTCATACTGAGCAGGCATTCAAAGAAGATTTCTTTCTCTTCTTTCGTAAGAGCGTAGCTGGCAGGACCTTCATACTGCTTTGGAGGCATGCCGTCTTTTTCGTGCAAACGTTGCAGGTCCTCCCGTGCCTCAGGTGTATCTTTTGTCTTCCCATACACGCCCAAGAAGCCTAGCAGGTTCACGCAAAGGTTCTTCGTCACCTGCATCACGTCGATTGAAGAGCGGACCTCTAGCTCTTTCTAGTAGGGTAGGTCCCAAAATATAGATTTCTTCTTCCACATGGGTGCGTGTCCCTCAGCGTCATTCGGAACAGCTAGTCTGCCGGGACCCTTTCCAAAGATTGCGTGTAAATCATTGACCATAGCAAGTACGTGATCACCGGTATGCATGGCGGGCTTCTTCCGGTGATCTGCCTCGCCTTTGAAATGCTTGCCTTTCTTTCGACATTGATGGTGGGTTGGAAGAAATCGACGATGGCCCAGGTACACATTCTTCCTGCATTTGTCCAGGTATATACTTTCAGTGTCATCTAAACAGTGCGTGCATGCGTGGTATCCCTTGTTTGTCTGTCCTGAAAGGTTACTGAGAGCGGGCCAATCGTTGATGGATACAAACAGCAACGCGTGCAGGTTAAATTCCTCCTGTTTGTGCTCATCCCACGTACGTACACCGTTTCCATTCCACAGCTGTAAAAGTTCTTCAACTAATGGCCTTAGGTACACATCAATGTCATTGCCGGGTTGCTTAGGGCCTTGGATGAGAACTGGCATCATAATGAACTTCCGCTTCATGCACATCCAAGGAGGAAGGTTGTACATACATAGAGTCACGGGCCAGGTGCTGTGATTGCTGCTCTGCTCCCCGAAAGGATTAATGCCATCCACGCTTAAACCAAACCATACGTTCCTTGGGTCAGCTGCAAACTCAGCCCAGTACTTTCTCTCGATTTTTCTCCACTTCGACCCGTCAGTGGGTGCTCTCAACTTCCCGTCTTTCTTACGGTCCTCACTGTGCCATCGCATCAACTTGGCATGCTCTTCGTTTCTGAACAGACGTTTCAACCGTGGTATTATAGGAGCATACCACATCACCTTCGCAGGAACCCTCTTCCTGGGGGGCTCGCCGTCAACATCACCAGGGTCATCTCGTCTGATCTTATACCGCAATGCACCGCATACCGGGCATGCGTTCAGATCCTTGTACGCACCGCGGTAGAGGATGCAGTCATTAGGGCATGCATGTATCTTCTGCACCTCCAATCCTAGAGGGCCTACGACCTTCTTTGCTGCGTATGTACTGTCGGGCAATTCGTTATCCTTTGGAAGCTTCTTCTTCAATATTTTCAATAGCTTCTCAAATCCTTTGCCAGGCACAGCATTCTCTGCCTTCCACTCCAGCAATTCCAGTACGGTACCGAGCTTTGTGTTGCCATCTTCGCAATTGGGGTACAACCCTTTTTTGTGATCCTCTAACATGCGATCGAACTTCAGCTTCTCCTTTTGACTTTCGCATTGCGTCCTTGCATCGACAATGACCCGGCGGAGATCATCATCATCGGGCACTGGTTCCTCTTAATCTTCAGCAGCTTCCCCCCTTGCAGCATCATTGGGCACATCGTCTGGTTCCTCTTGATCTTCAGCAGCTTCCCCCGTTGCAGCATCACCGTATTCAGGGGGCACATAGTTTTCATCGTCCTCTTCTTCTTCGCCGTCTTCCACCATAACCCCTATTTCTCCGTGTCTCGTCCAAACATTATAGTGTGGCATGAAACCCTTGTAAAGCAGGTGGGTGTGAAGGATTTTCCAGTCAGAGTAAGACTTCGCATTCCCACATATAGGGCATGGACAACACATAAAACCATTCTGCTTGTTTGCCTCAGCCACTTCGAGAAAATCATGCACGCCCTTAATGTACTCGGAGGTGTGTCTGTCACCGTACATCCATTGCCGGTTCATCTGCGTGCATTATATATAATTAAGTGTGTCAAAAACCATTACAGAACATCATGAATAGATAATTAAGTGACCAAATTAATAGAAGTTCATCATCACATTAAAACCAAAGTACATACATAGTTCTCATCTAACAACATATATATAGCTCTCCAGAGCATCTAATTAATTAAACCATACATTGAAACTATGTAAAACATTTCAATGCGAAAACAAATGTGATCATAATCACAACCAAGGTAACAATTGATCCAATGGCATAATGATACCAAGCCTCAGTATGAATGGCATATTTTCTAATCTTTCTAATCTTCAAGCGCATTGCATCCATCTTGATCTTGTGATCATCGACGACATCCGCAACATGCAACTCCAATATCATCTTCTCCTCCTCAATTTTTTTTATTTTTTCCTTCAAGTAATTGTTTTCTTCTTCAACTAAATTTAACCTCTCAACAATAGGGTCGGTTAGAATTTCCGGTTCAACCACCTCCTAGATAAATAAAATCTATGTCACGTTGGTCGGCATATTTGTCATAAACAATAAATGAACCAAATAGTTATAAAAAGATAATATATACCACATTCGAATCATAGATAGGACGAGGGCCGACGGGGGCGGATACCAAAACCATCGCACTATGTAATAAGAAGGAATAATAAAAGTAACAAAATTAGACAAGTATCTATCTAAAGTAAGAATTTTTTTTCTTTCAGAAAGAAGATAAGAACAAGAGGCTCACCACGGTGGTGCTGGCGACGAGATCGGCGCGGGCGATCGACGGCGGTGAAGACGGGGACGGGACGTGACAGACCGCTAAACCTAGACAAATCTCGGGGAAAATGGAGCTCGGAGGTCGACTTTCGAGAGGATAAAGATTAACTAGTGTGGCTCAGACATTTCATCGAACACCTCATGTGCATAGGAGGTGAGCTAGAGCACCCAAATGCCCTCCCCTCGCCGGCCAGAAAAAACAGAGCACTGTGGAGTGCTCTGCTGTGGCGATGGGGTATATATAGGCAACTCATTGGTCCCGGTTCATGGCACCAACCGGGACT
>NC_057805.1:420913044-420931693 GCF_018294505.1 Triticum aestivum | reverse complement strand
GTGCCACGAACCGGGACCAATGCCCCCCTTTAGTCCCGGTTGGTGGCACCAACCGGGACCAAAGGCCTTGTGCTGCCCCGCGTCAAAAGTTTAGTCCCACCTCGCTAGTTGAGAGAGCTCGAGAGTGGTTTATAAGCGCTGCTGCGCCCACCCTCTCGAGCTCCTCTCAACTGCAGGCTTTCGGGCCTAACCGTTCTCTTTGCCTGTGGGGCCTACTGGGCCTTCTGCGGGCCTGAATCCTGGCCCATGGATGGGTTTCAAGTCGTATTCAGGCTGCGGTGGCCGAGTAGGTGGCATAACTGTTTTCCCTGTTTTTTGTTTTCTCTTTTGCTTTATTTATTTTGTTTTGTTTCTACTTACAACAAAAAACTTATTTATTTTATTCCATTTTGTTTCTAATTACTTGTGTATTTTACTTTATTTATTTTATTTTTATTTATTTTACTGCTGCTATTTTTATTTATTTTACTGCTGCTATTTTTATTTAATTTATTAAGGTTTATTTATTTTATTTACTATAGTTTATTTTATTTTATTTTATTAAGGTTTATTTATTTTTATTTATTTTATTAAGGTTTATTTATTTTATTTACTATAAAAAATGAACATAGATGCGCCTATAGAGAAAATTCAACCTAAATTCATAATAAATTTCTATGAAATTCAAAGAAATTTACTGTGAATTTAGGTCAAATTCCCTGTATAAGGGCATCTATTTTCACTTTGAGAGGAGCTCAACAAGGCAGAGAGGGACGGGCTTATAAACCGGTGTGAGCGCCCTTCGGTTGGCGAGGTGGGACTAAACTCTGACCGCTACTAGGACCAACCCTTTAGTCCCGGTTTGTGGTATGAACCGGGACTAAAGGGTGAGCCTCTGGTCCCGGTTCAAGCCACCAACCGGGACCAATGGTGGTGGGCCAGGAGCGAGGCCCATTGGTCCCGGTTTGTCCCACCAACCGGGACCAAAGGGGCCGGACGAACCGGGACCAATGCCCCCACGAGGCCCGGCAGGCCCCTGGCCGCACGAACCGGGACCAATGCTCACATTAGTCCCGGTTCGTGACTGAACCGGGACTAATGTGAATATTGCCCTATGACCAAAGCCCAGTTTTCTACTAGTGATTTCACACCGGCATCAGGCGCCTCCTCATCGCTCATCACCTTGATGAACTTGAGCCCGTCATGCATCTTCTTGATGTGCTCCGCCACTGCCCACCCGCCGAGCTCTTGGACGTGTGGTTCATTGTCGACGTCCCCAATTGGATACCAGGCTAGGCAACGGGATAAGACATGACAACAATGGTGACAATCATGAGGGGGATACTCTAGGTCCTCATGGTGGCGGATTTGTGATGGTACGACTTTGTGTTGATGTATGCACTTATGTAGTTTTGAGATCAATCAAGGTTTCTTGTTGTTGTGGGGGTTAGGTGAATGAGGTGCGTGACATCTGAATAGATATAGCCATTGCAAGGTAGATATAATTGTATACATATCCACCATATGTGATTTAGTAGTATCAATTAATTAGATGCATATCCAAATAGTTCTACTACAGTACTTCCTAAAATAAACAATTGTCATTTATAAATTAACATGATAACTTTGATGAATTATTTTCTGCTATTGTAATGCTTGGATTTTGTAGGTATATTCGTATACCAAATTACTTTTCAAAATAAGACGATAATGGTCGTATTCGACAAGAGGACAGTGGCCGATTACACGCCAACCTAGAATCCACAATGTTGTTGGTTGATTAAGACAATTTGATGTTGATTAAAGATGTCAAAAACCGCTGAGGAGTGTGTAATAACTCACATGTTGAATCAACTAACTCCGAAAATGGATGTCGGGGAAGTACATGACCCAAACCTGGTTATCTATATGGACTCCATGTCCTTATGAGTAGGAGGAGGCTACCAAAAAACGGGGGCATGATACTGCTATGAACATGAAGTGATATCATTATTTGTGACCCTCCTCGACCTCACGTGTCTCCTCCTCCCATTAGATGTCTAGAATCCAAAAGTTATGGTAGTGAGCCATGTCCCCAGAACAAAGTTTGACAATAGAGTATATTTCCATTTTACTTGTGCCCCTAATTTAACTTTTAACTTGATTGGACAGAGTGGCATAGACAATGGTCTTTTGTGCATAGGATTTGCATCACAAGGGATGAACATGCTAGCTTAAAAGAAATGAAAATAATTGTGCCAATGTTTAATTATTTTGATATGATCTCTAATCTAGATGATGATTCCGTATCAAATGACTTGTTGCATGTTTGGTTACTTAAGCATGTTGTAACATGTAATTTTGAAACAATACAATTTATTCACCAATATTGGGATGGTTTAATGACGAGCATTGTCAATTTCTTGAATGAATAAGAGCTTCAATTGTATATGTAAACTAAGTTACAATATTTTCACTTATTTCTTTTGATAATACGTTGGATTCATATTCATGTATCGCATGTGCAACAACTGAGGGAAGTAAAAATGGATGGCATATACATATACATTGTTTGCACCTTGTCTCTTTTGTTGGCCATGTTTCAGACTAAGAAAAGCCGAGGAAGG
This sequence comes from Triticum aestivum, assembly GCF_018294505.1. Lineage (NCBI taxonomy): Eukaryota > Viridiplantae > Streptophyta > Magnoliopsida > Poales > Poaceae > Triticum > Triticum aestivum. The sequence goes on along the minus strand of NC_057805.1, from coordinate 420,929,108 downwards.
CTTTGTTTCGAGAAGGAGGGATGATGAGGACATCGCTACCTTGAATTCGACCAAAAATATTACACAAGGTGATTTCTGATAAAAGCTATGCAATAATTTATTTATGTTATCCAAGACAAAAATATTTCACCTATTGATGTCTCATGTATAATTGCAGAATTACCGGACACTTGTACAAACCACATGTGATGATAAAGCAGAGAGGAATGATTAGGTGTTATATAAGTTCTCTCATGTCATTTTTGGCTCAAGAGAAGCCATAGACCGAGTCTCTCACGTTCTAAACTCAGATTCGGACTGCCACACATATATACCTGACTTCAAGCGCATACGGTTTTGCATCCGGACTCCGAATTGGGTGAATATTTTTTGGTTGGAAAGCTTATCTCGTGTAGTTTCCAACACAATTAGATTTACCTTCCAATTCCTCTCGAGAGCAGAGATAAAGTAAAAACGGTGCAACACTACTGCAGAAGCCAAGTCGAAATCCAAGTCAAAAGGTTTTGCATCATCTCCACTTGGGCCAATGGGACTTTTACGACTCAGGGTTAGGTTTTGCATGCCTTGGGACGTGTGTCCACCCCCTTGTCCGCCACCCCTTAGTACCATATAAGTAGATCAATCTTGTAGTGTTTTCTTTGGGTTTTGTTTAATTAAAATTTAGCCATTGCAACTTCATGCACTTTGTTTGTGTCCAATAAACAGACCAAGAACTCTTTCGGAACCCCACTTTATCAACACTTCATCTATATTTGCAACATTCAGATTGCTTTTATCATGTTCTTACTCGTTCTTCGCTTGTTGCAGGAACAGACATTCGTGGTCAGGCTAATCGTGCTTCCAACATCGTCAGTAACCTCCAGTAGATTGGTTTATCAATTTCCAACGTGCAACATGGTCGCATGTTGTAGTCTGGTCGTCAAAGTCCTCCACCAAATCGATAGCAATCTCTAATCGAAAGATCGGCACACCTTTGCCCTATCATGTGAGGGGTCCCACATCTCTTGATATGGCGACTCGGACAGCGACCACATCCCCATCAACGCAAGCACCTATCCACGTCCTCCCTTCCTCACCACCACTGAATGGCGCCACGGGGCATAGCCCCCTATGGTCAACGGTGGAGGCGGTCGTTCTTCCTCCCTCATCATGCGTTCATTGAGGATCCATGGCAGCAGATCTCCTACTGATGGCACTCTGTTTGAACCTCCTCAATGTCCACAGCGGAAGCAACAGATGCCTCTGAGGATGACGGGACGTTGGCGTTCCTAGTCTCCGTGATGAGGGAGCCCGTGGACGGAGACTCACCGGGCCTGAGTGACGGCGTCCCGGACTAGGGTGTACTAACTTAGTCGACCCATAGTCCTTGGGCTGGGCCTGTGGGCCCTCATTCTCATTAAGGTGGACTCCGGAAGCTACACGCCTATTCAAGACTGCGCATGCAGAAGACTTGATGTATACTCCAAGACACTCCTAAAGCATGCATGTGTTCCCCTTGGTACCGACCATGTAACCCTAGATACCCTACCTAGCGTGTATATAAGCCAAAGGGTTTAGCTTGTAGAAGGAATCCAATCACAATTATATTCACCTAGCCCTAGGATTAGGACACGACTTACGATCTCGAGGTAGATCAAGCTTGTACTCGATACATCATCATCAATATAAACAGTAGCGGGACGTAGGGTTTCACCTCCGTCAAGAGGGACCGAACTTGGGTAAACATTGTCTCCTTCGTTCATGTTACCACCGGTCCGAGATCCACAGCTCGGGACCCCCGACCCCAAGGTCTGCCGGTTTTGACACCGACACTGTTGCTTTCATCGAGAGTTCCGCTGTGAGATCAGCAAAAGGATCGATGGCTCATCTGCAGATTAACTATGATGCCGGCTACGGGAACGTATACGTCCCCGGCCAACATTTTGTGTTCGGCAACATGATCTGCTCTGCCAACTCGGCGGGACATCTCGCTCCCACCAAAACCTATGCCCCGGATCATATCATGACTTTCAGAGGCTTGGAATACACCGCGAACTCCCGCTGTGAGCCCGTTTTTTCAGTCTGGATGCCAGGCCGGATTGAGGACCCATCAGACGTTGGGGGCTCGACCCCGAAACTGAGCCCCTTCGAGGACATTGACCCCCCGGCACCCGAAAACCACGCGGAGAAATCAATCACCCCCGCCTCAAATGACCTCATCACAACGTCAAGTCCCGACGTTGGTCTAGATCTGGCTCCGAATACTACATCTGGTTTAGAAACGACCCCAGTACCAGATCTGGAATCAACTTCGGCCCCTTACAAGGCCAAGAACGCCTCAAGCGACCCACCAATCATACTTCAAGTCGGCTCAGCGTATCGCCAAGCCATGAATCCCGGGGAGCTATCTCACCTGAACGAGATGCTCGAACGCATCCAGAGCTTATCAATCTCGGATAGGCAGACCTCGGTCTATGATAAGATCGTACCTAAAGCCGACGATCGAGATATTTACGTCCCACCCACCATCCACCTAGTCGCCACGATCGACGATTTAACCGATGTGCTAGACTACAAGGAGGGTACCGACATGGATGAAGATGTCGATGGCCTTGCTGAAACCACTATATCGTTGGTCAACACCGGCAAGTGAACCGCAACTTCCACCTATGATGTCTACATGGTGGATACTCCCAAAAACCCGTCCACACGTCGGCTGATAACCCACAAGTATAGGGGATCGCAACAGTTTTCGAGGGTAGAGTATTCCACCCAAATTTATTGATTCGACGCAAGGGGAGCCAAAGAATATTCTCAAGTATTAGCAGTTGAGTTGTCAATTCAACCACACCTAGATAACTTAGTATCTGCAGCAAAGTATTTAGTAGCAAAGTAATATGGAAGTAACGGTAACGGTAGCAAAAGTAATATTTTTGGGTTTTGTAGTGATTGTAACAGTAGCAACGGAAAAGTAAATAAGCGAGGAACAATATGTGAAAAGCTTGTAGGCATTGGGTCGGTGATGGAGAATAATGCCAGATGCGGTTCATCATGTAACAATCATAACATAGGGTGACACAGAACTAGCTCCAATTCATCAATGTAATGTAGGCATGTATTCCGAATATAGTCATGTGTGCTTATGGAAAAGAACTTGCATGACATCTTTTGTCCTACCCTCCCGTGGCAGCGGGGTCCTAATGGAAACTAAGGGATATTAAGGCCTCCTTTTAATAGAGTACCGGACCAAAGCATTAACACATGGTGAATACATGAACTCCTCAAACTATGATCATCACCGGGAGTGGTCCCGATTATTGTCACTTCGGGGTTGCTGGATCATAACACATAGTAGGTGACTATAGACTTGCAAGATAGGATCAAGAACTCACATATAATCATGAAAACATAATAGGTTCAGATTTGAAATCATGGCACTCGGGCCCTACTAACAAGCATTAAGCATAGCAAAGTCATAACAACATCAATCTCGGAACATAGTGGATACTAGGGATCAAACCCTAACAAAACTAACTCGATTACATGATAGATCTCATCCAACCCATCACCGTCCAGCAAGCCTACGATGGAATTACTCACGCACGGCGGTGAGCATCATGAAATTGGTGATGGAGGATGGTTGATGATGATGATGGCGACGGATTCCCCTCTTCGGAGCCCCGAACGGACTCCAGATCAGCCCTCCCGAGAACTTTTAGGGCTTGGCGGCGGCTCCGTATCGTAAAACGCGATGAATCCTTCTCCCTGATTTTTTTCTCCCCGAAAACGAATATATGGAGTTGGAGTTGAGGTCGGTGGAGCGTCAGGGGGCCCATGAGGCAGGGGCGCGCCCAGGGGGGCAGGTGCGCCCCCACCCTCGTGGACAGGTGGAGGCCCCCCTGACGTGGATTCTTCTTCCAGTATTTTTAATATTTTCCAAAAATATGTTTCGTGGAGTTTCAGGTCATTCCGAGAACTTTTGTTTCTGCACATAAATAACACCATGGCAATTCTGCTGAACAGCGTCAGTCCGGGTTAGTTCCATTCAAATCATGCAAGTTAGAGTCCAAAACAAGGGCAAAGGTGTTTGGAAAAGTAGATACGACGGAGACGTATCAACTCCCCCAAGCTTTTACAAACTCTGTTTGCTCTTGTTGTTGTAAATATGTAAAGCCAGCATTCAAGTTTTTAGCAAAGATTATGACTAACCACATTCACAATAACACTTAGGTCTCATGTTTACTCATGTCAATGGCATAATCAACTAGCGAGCAATAATAATAAATCTCGGATGACAACACTTTCTCAAAACAATCATGATATGATATAACAAGATGGTATCTCGCTAGCCCTTTCTGAGACCGCAAAACATAAATGCAGAGCACCTTTAAAGATCAAGGACTGACTAAACATTGTAATTCATGGTAAAAGAGATCCAGTCATACCCAATATAAATTAATAGTAATGAATGCAAATGACAGCAGTGCTCTCCAGCTGGTGCCTTTTAATGAGAGGGTGATGACTCAACATGAAAGTAAATAGATAGGCCCTTCGCAGAGGGAAGCAGGGATTTGTAGAGGTGCCAGAGCTCGATTTTAAAGCAGAGATAAATAATATTTTGAGCGGCATACTTTCATTGTCAACATAACAACCAAGAGATGGCGATATCTTCCATGCTACACACATTATAGGCGGTTCCCAAACAGAATGGTAAAGTTTATACTCCCCCTCCACCAACAAGCATCAATCCATGGCTTGCTCGAAACAACGAGTGCCTCCAACTAGCAACAGTCCCAGGGGGAGTTTTGTTTGCAATTATTTTGATTTAGTTTGCATAAAGCATGGGACTGGGCATCCCGGTGACCAGCCATTTTCTCGTGAGTGAGGAGCAGAGTCCACTCCTCTTGAGAATAACCCGCCTAGCATGGAAGATACGGACAGCCCTAGTTGATACATGAGCTATTCGAGCATACAAAACAGAATTTCATTTGAAGGTTTAGAGTTTGGCACATACAAATTTACTTGGAACGTCAGGTAGATACCGCATATAGGAAGGTATAGTGGACTCATATGGAATAACTTTGGGGTTTAAGGGATTGGATGCACAAGCAGTATTCCCGCTTAGTACAAGTGAAGGCTAGCAAAAGACTGGGAAGCGACCAACTAGAGAGCGACAACAGCCATGAACATGCATTAAAATTAATAAAAATTGAGTACAAGCATGAGTAGGATATAATCCACCATGAACATAAACATCGTGAAGGCTATGTTGATATGTTTCAACTACATGTGTGAACATGTGCCAAGTCGAGTCACTTAAATCATTCAAAGGAGGATACCACCCCACTATACCACATCACAACCATTTTAATAGCATGTTGGCACGCAAGGTAAACCATTATAACTCATAGATAATCAAGCATGGCACGAGCAACTATGACCTCTAATTGTCATTGCAAACATGTTTATTCATAATAGGCTGAATCAGGAACGATGAACTAATCATATTTACAAAAACAAGAGAGGTCGAGTTCATACCAGCTTTTCTCATCTCAGTCAGTCCATCATATATCGTCATAATTGCCTTTCACTTGCATGACCGAACGATGTGAATAATAATAAGAGTGCACGTGCATTGGACTAAGCTGGAATCTGCGAGCATTCAATAAACAGGAGAAGACAAGGCAATATGGGCTCTTGGTTAAATCAACAATAATGAATATAAGAGCCACTTCAACAATTCCATTATGGCCTTCACCTATCGACCCCCAAAGAAAAGAAAAGAAATAAAACTATTTACGCGGGAAAGCTCCCAACAAGCAAAAGAAGAACGGGAAATCTTTTTGGGTTTTCTTTTTAATTATTACTACTACAGCAAGAAAAGTAAACTAGCTAAGCTACAACTAATTTTTTTTGTTTTTCTTAAGGTTTTCGAACACACAGAAGAAGAAAGCAAGAAAAATAAAATAAACTAGCATGGATATTACAGTGAAAGAGTATGAGCATCGACATCTAGCAATGAGTGTGTGAACATGAATGTAATGTCGGTGGGAAATACGTACTCCCCCAAGCTTAGGCTTTTGGCCTAAGTTGGTTTATTGCCACGGATGGCCTGGCGGATATCCATAGTTGTAGTTGGGGTCGTACTGGGATGAAGAAGCTCCTGATTGCCACTGATCGGCAATCATCTCCGGATCCCACTGGTAATTAGACTGTCGCGGAGGATCAAATTGTGGTTCCGGCTCCATGGCTGATGTAGGGTTCTGGTAGGCGTGAATGGCCGCCAATGGAACGAGATACGTACCTGCAGATAAATCAAACAAGGAAGGAGCAGGCAAGGTAATAGTCTCAGGGTGATGTTTATCAAAGAACAATTTGTATTTAAGCGCCCCTTCCCTATTCTTAACAATAAAGTCATGCGCTACCATACTCTTATAATCTAAATAAGCAGTGGGCAATAATTTTTCTTCTTTTTCATAGTGCCTAATAGGTATGTTAAAGTGTGCAGCAAGGCATGAAACGTAAATACCTCCAAAGATGGGGCCCTTTGTACGGTTCAGACTTAACCGTTTAGCAATAATACCGCCCATACTAACAGAGTTATCACAGAATAAACCATGAAACAAAATAATAATATCAGGAACACTAAGGTTTCCACAGTTTCCTCGACCAATTAAGCAACGACTATTAAATATTGCGAAGTAGCGTAAAACAGGAAAATGTATGCTAGTGATCCTTGCATCGAAAACCTTCCTAGTTTCCCCTACAGTAATAGTATCAATGAGCCCGTCCACATCTTTACGATGTGGTTCCTCTACTACCCTCGAAAGGTATTTTGCAAACCCTGCAAAATTCATATAGTGACATCTTCTTAACCACATCATATAAATGAAACTCCACTGAAGGAGGTGAATCCTTCGGATAATAGTAGAAGTTTTGTAGAAAAGTATTGGTGAGTAAGAGATACTGTTCGCGTTGGTCGCGGAGGAAGGCGGTGAGGCCTGCATTCTCAGCCAATTCATAAAGATCATCATAAATCCCGGCTGCTCTCAAGAAATCATCGGAAGGCCATTCACATGGCCGAACCTCCGTGATGCGAGGCAAATTATATTTGGGCCTCTATGCTTCCTCACTTTGCTTTTCCTTCGAGCTTCGGCTTGATGAGCCCCTCAAAAATCTGTTCATTATTTTCTGAAATTCTGAAATTTTTAGTAACTTCAAATAAAAGTGAACCAAGCTTAACAAAATTGATAGCAACTACTCCTACAAGTGCCTAGAGACTATATCATGCATTAGAACCACTTGGAACCATATAAATTTGACATGCAAGCTTAAGAACATGGTCACCTAGGCAGCACAAATTTGCAATGAATAAAGCACTAGAACAAAAACTAATTGGACCAATGGAGGAGTCACATACCAAGGAACAATCCCCCCAAAGCAGTTTTGTGAGAGGTGCTTTGAGCAAGGAGATCGAAAATCGCAGCAAAATGAGCTAGAACTCGTGCTTGAGCTAGATGGTGATTTTTTGGGAGGAAGAAGAAGTGTGTGGGTGCAGGAATAAGTGGAAGGGAGCCACCGTGGGCCCACGAGGCAGGGGGCGCGCCCTGGACCCTCGTGGCCAGGTGCTTGCTCCCCCTATTGTGTTCTCAGTGCCAGATATTCTCAAATATTTCAGAAAAAATCATATTAAATTGGCAGGGCATTTGGAGAACTTTTATTTTCGGGGTATTTTTATATTGCACGGATAATTCAGAAAACAGACAGAAAAATACTTTTTTACTTTATTTCAACTAAATAACAAAAAGTAAAAGGAGGGTACAGAAGGTTGTGCCTTCTAACTTCATCCATCTCATGCTCATCAAAAGGAATCCACTAACAAGGTTGATCAAGTCTTGTTAACAAACTCATTCCGAATAACATGGAACTGGAGAAATTTCGAATAACACTATGTTACCTCAACGGGGGATATGCACATACCCAATAATAAGGATATCATATTTGTTCTTGACACTAGGAAGAGGAAATTCAAAACCTCCAAAAATAATCGATGGAATTTTTCCAATAGAATTGATACTGTGGACTTGAGGTTGTTTCCTCGGAAAGTGTACCGTATGCTCATTACCATTAACATGAAAAGTGACATTGCCTTTGTTGCAATCAATAACAGCCCCTGCAGTATTCAGAAAAGGTCTTCCAAGAATAATAGACATACTATCGTCCTCGGGAATATCAAGAATAACAAAGTCCGTTAAAATAGTAACGTTTGCAACCACAACAGGCACATCCTCACAAATACCGACACGTATAGCAGTTGATTTATCGGCCATTTGCAAAGATATTTCAGTAGGTGTCAACTTATTCAAATCAAGTCTACGATATAAAGAAAGAGGCATAACACTAACACCGGCTCCAAGATCACATAAAGCAGTTTTAACATAGTTTCTTTTAATGGAGCATGGTATAGTAGGTACTCCTGGATCTCCAAGTTTCTTTGGTATTCCACCCTTAAAAGTATAATTAGCAAGCATGGTGGAAATTTCAGCTTCCGGTATATTTCTTTTATTAGTAACAATTTCTTTCATATATTTAGCATAAGGATTCATTTTGAGCATATCAGTCAAACGCACACGCAAAAAGATAGGTCTAATCATTTCAGCAAAGCGCTCAAAATCCTCATCATCCTTTTTCTTGGATGGTTTGGGAGGAAAAGGCATGGGTTTCTGAACCCATGGTTCTCTTTCTTTACCGTGTTTCCTAGCAACAAAGTCTCTCTTATCATAACGTTGATTATTTGATTGTGGGTTATCAAGATCAACAGCAGGTTCAATTTCTACATCATTATCATTGCTAAGTTGAGCATCAACATGAACATCATCATTAACATTATCACTAGGTTCATGTTCATTACCAGATTGTGTTTCAGCATCAGAAATAGAAATATCATTGGGATTCTCATGTGTGTCAGCAATAGGTTCACTAGAAGCATGCAAAGTCCTATCATTTTTCTTTTTCTTCTTTTTAGAAGGACTAGATGCATCAATATTATTTCTCTGAGAATCTTGTTCAATTCTCTTAGGGTGGCCTTCAGGATACAAAGGTTCCTAAGTCATTTTACCAGTTCTAGTAGCCACTCTAACAGCATAGTCATTATTCTTACTATTTAATTCATTGAGCAAATCATTTTGAGCTTTAAGTACTTGTTCTACTTGAGTGGTAACCATAGAAGCATGTTTACTAATGAGTTTAAGTTCACCTTTAACTCTAGACATATAATCACCCAAGTGTTCAAGCATATCGGAATTGTATTTCAATTGTCTACCAAAATAAGCATTGAAGTTTTCTTGTTTGACAATAAAATTATCAAACTCTTCTAAGCATTGTCTAGCAGACTTATAGTGAGGAATATCACCTTCATCAAATCTATAGAGAGAATTTACCTTTACTACCTGTGTCGGGTTATCAAGACCATGAGTTTCTTCAATAGGTAATGAATTAAGATCATATGTTTCTTCAACAGGCGGGAAATTAAGACCATGTATTTCTTCAATAGGAGGTAAATTCTTAACATCTTCAGCTTTTATACCCTTTTCTTTCATAGATTTCTTTGCCTCTTGCATATCTTCAGGACTGAGAAATAGAGCACCTCTTTTCTTCGGAGTTGGTTTAGGAATAGGCTCAGGAATTGGCTCAGAAGCTGGCTCAGGAAGTGTCCAATTATTTTCATTTGTCAACATATTATTCAATAGAATTTTAGCTTCATCCGGTGTTCTTTCCCTGAAAACAGAACCAGCACAACTATCCAGGTAATCTCTGGAAGCATCGGTTAGTCCATTATAAAAGATATCAAGTACTTCATTTTTCTTAAGAGGATGATCAGGCAAAGCATTATGTAATTGGAGAAGCCTCCCCCAAGCTTGTGGGAGACTCTCTTCTTTAATTTGCACAAAATTATATATTTCCCTTAAAGCAGCTTGTTTATTATGAGCAGGGAAATATTTAGCAGAGAAGTAATAAATCATATCCTGGGGACTACGCACACAACCAGGATCAAGAGAATTAAACCATATCTTAGCATCGCCCTTTAATGAGAACGGAAATATTTTAAGGATATAAAGGTAGCGGGATTTCTCATCATTAGTGAACAGGGTGGCTATATCATTTAATTTAGTAAAATGTGCCACAACAGTTTCAGATTCATAGCCATAAAAAGGATCAGATTCAACCAAAGTAATTATATCAGGATCAACAGATAATTCATAATCCTTATCAGTAACACAGATAGGTGAAGTAGCAAAAGCAGGGTCAGGTTTCATTCTAGCATTAAGAGATTGCTGCTTCCATTTAGCTAATAACCTCTTTAGATCATATCTATCATTGCAAGCTAAAATAGCTCTAGCAGCTTCTTCATCCATAACATAACCCTCAGGAACAACAGGAAATTCATATTTATTAGGGGGAGAATCTTCATCATCACTATCTTCAATATTATCAGTTTCAATAATTTCATTCTCTCTAGCCCTAGCAAGTTGTTCATCAAGAAATTCACCAAGTGGCACAGTAGTATCAAGCATAGAAGTAGTTTCATCATAAGTATCATGCATAGCAGAAGTGGCATCATCAATAACATGCGACATATCAGAATGAATAGCAGAAGCAGGTTTAGGTGTCGCAAACTTACTCAAAACAGAAGGTGAATCAAGTGCAGAGCTAGATGGCAGTTCCTTACCTCCCCTCGTAGTTGAGGGATTAATTGTTGTTTTCGCGTCTTTCAAGTTCTTCATAGTGACCAGCAGATATAAATCCCAAGTGACTCAAAGAATAGAGCTATGCTCCCCGGCAATGGCGCCAGAAAATAGTCTTGATAACCCACAAGTATAGGGGATCGCAACAGTTTTCGAGGGTAGAGTATTCAACCCAAATTTATTGATTCGACACAAGGGGAGCCAAAGAATATTCTCAAGTATTAGCAGTTGAGTTGTCAATTCAACCACACCTGGATAACTTAGTATCTGCAGCAAAGTATTTAGTAGCAAAGTAATATGGAAGTAACGGTAACGGTAGCAAAAGTAATATTTTGGGTTTTGTAGTGATTGTAACAGTAGCAACGGAAAAGTAAATAAGCGAGGAACAATATGTGAAAAGCTCGTAGGCATTGGATCGGTGATGGAGAATTATGCCGGATGCGGTTCATCATGTAACAATCATAACATAGGGTGACACAGAACTAGCTCCAATTCATCAATGTAATGTAGGCATGTATTCCGAATATAGTCATACGTGCTTATGGAAAAGAACTTGCATGACATCTTTTGTCCTACCCTCCCGTGGCAGCGGGGTCCTAATGGAAACTAAGGGATATTAAGGCCTCCTTTTAATAGAGTACCGGACCAAAGCATTAACACATGGTGAATACATGAACTCCTCAAACTATGATCATCACCGGGAGTGGTCCCGATTATTGTCACTTCGGGGTTGCCGGATCATAACACATAGTAGGTGACTATAGACTTGCAAGATAGGATCAAGAACTCACATATATTCATGAAAACATAATAGGTTCAGATTTGAAATCATGGCACTCGGGCCCTAGTGACAAGCATTAAGCATAGCAAAGTCATAGCAACATCAATCTCAGAACATAGTGGATACTAGGGATCAAACCCTAACAAAACTAACTCGATTACATGATAGATCTCATCCAACCCATCACCGTCCAGCAAGCCTACGATGGAATTACTCACGCACGGTGGTGAGCATCATGAAATTTGTGATGGAGGATGGTTGATGATGACGATGGCGACGGATTCCCCTCTCCGGAGCCCCGAACGGACTCCAGATCAGCCCTCCCGAGAGGTTTTAGGGCTTTGCGGAGCTCCGTATTGTAAAACGCGATGAATCCTTCTCCCTGATTGTTTTCTCCCCGAACAAGAATATATGGAGTTGGAGTTGAGGTCGGTGGAGCGTCAGGGGGCCCACGAGGCAGGGGGCGCGCCCCCACCCTCGTGGACAGGTGGAGGCCCCCCTGACGTGGATTCTTCTTCCAGTATTTTTAATATTTTCCAAAAATATGTTCCGTGGAGTTTCAGGTCATTCCGATAACTTTTATTTCTGCACATAAATAACACCATGGCAATTCTGCTGAAAACAGCGTCAGTCCGGGTTAGTTCCATTCAAATCATGCAAGTTAGATCCAAAACAAGGGCAAAAGTGTTTGGAAAAGTAGATACGACGGAGACGTATCATCGGCGCAGGCACAAGAGAGGTACCAACGGCGACTCCAACGGGCACAACGCCGCAGCCACCCATAACAACACGGCAACAGATGATGCCTACAATTTGGGAGAAGATCTTCAGGCCTCCCCAGGACGGCATGCCAGTCCCCAAGGAATTCCTGGGGACTTTGACCCCGACGACCTCTTTGAAGGGGCCGATGACAACTACCTGCCTGAGTCCGAGCAGGATGAGAGCCTCGGCACCAAGGACTATATAGTCCCCGAGGACCCGTTTGAGCAAGAACGGTTTCGGCGGCGCCTTGTGGCCACCGCCAGGAGCATGAAACGGAAGTAGCAACAGCTGCAAGAAAATCAAGATGCACTAAATGACAAGTGGGTCAAAATACTATCGACTAATCAGGATCTCGAAGAACGGTGCCTTAGCAAGCCTAAATCTTACCCGTGCAGGTGTTTGCTGCCTGAGTTCGATGAAGAACTAAACGACGACGTGCCATTAATACGCGGACGGGCTGATCAACCCAACCGACCCCCTAGAGGGTGCGACAGGCCAGTACGGGAAAACTTTCATATCCAAACAGTGCCATGCTGTCATGGAAAGGACCCTGTTGATTACTTGGAGCCTCATGATGCTCGATGCCAGATAGAGGCAAACCGGGCGCCACCTCGGTCCACCTACGGATCAAGAGGGCGTGCACTAGCCGGGCTCGATAGCTATGATGCCTGGTTAGATAGGAACGACTGAGCCCGGGATCAAGCTTATACACGGATAACACCTGATGTCTGATGTGACACTACTTGGTCCCGAGGTCCCACTCACCCGATCTGTTTTACAGACAGGGTGATGGAACATCAGTTCCCTGACGGGTTTAAACCCATCAACATAGAATCGTGCGATGGCATGACTGATCCAGTTTTGTGGATCGAGGATTTCCTTCTCCATATCTGCATGGCCAATGGAGACGACCTCCATGCTATCAAATACTTGTCGCTCAAGTTAAAGGGGCCAGCGAGGCATTGGCTGAACAGCCTGCCTCCTCATTCCATCGGGAGCTGGGAAGCACTCGAGGATGCCTTTAGGGCAAATTTCCAAGGCACTTATGTCTGACCTCCAGACGCCGACGACCTTAGCCATGTCGTGCAGCAGCTTGGCGAGTCAGCTCGGAAATTCTAGAATCGGTACTTGACCAAATAGAACCTGATTATCGACTGCCCTGACGCCAAGGCCATTGTTGCATTCAAACAGAACATCCGAGATGAATGGCTTGCCCGCCAGCTCGGTCAAGATAAGGGGAGGACCATGGCGGCCCTCACCTCCCATATGACCCGCTTTTGCGCAAGAGAGGACAACTGGCTGGCCCGCAGTACTCACAATGGCGGGGCTGGCACCTCGGAGGCTCGCGACGCCAGTGGCAAGCCCAGGCGCAACAAAAACATGCGCAGGCATAAAAATGGCGGGAGCGACACCGAGGACGCCGTGGTAAACGCAGTGTTCAACGGACCTCGATCCGGGCAGAAAAAGAAGCCCTTTAAAGGGAATAGAGACAGACCCAGCCAGCTCGACAAGAGCCTTGACAGACCATGCGAAATTCAGGGCACCTCTGACAAACAAGCAAACCACACTAACCGGAATTGCTGGGTCTTCAAGCAGGCTGGAAAGATGGCGACAGAGGGCCAAGTAAAGCCCAAATTCAAAGCGAAGACGAGGATGAACCTCGATTGCCCAATAATGGAGGCCAGAAACAGTTTCCTCACGAGGTGAAAGACGTAAACATGATTTGTGTTACCCACATCCCTAAGGAGAGGAAACGAACACTTCGGGACACTTACGCGTTGGAGCCCATGGCCCTGAAGTTCAATCTGTGGTTGGCTTACCCAATCGCATTTGATAAGCCTGACCATCCGACCAACATTAGGCATGGCGGATTGGCTGCTCTGGTCGATTCCATCTAACACACGTCCTTATGGACGGAGGCAGCAACCTCAACTTAATCTATGCGGATACGATCAGGAAGATGGGCATCATATCTCGGATCAAGCCCAGCACCACCACCTTTAAAGGTGTAATACCAGGTGGCGAAGCTCGCTGCACGGGAACGGTGACACTGGAGTAGTCTTCGGGTCACTCGAGAACTTCAGAGGCGAAGAGTTAATCTTCGATATTATCCCCTTTAAGAGCGGATGCCACGCGCTGCTAGGGCGCACCGTGTTTGCTTGCTTTAACGCAGTCCCGCATTACGCATATCTAAATCTAAAATTGTCGGGACCAAACGGTATTATTATAGTCAATGGTAACACTAAACGCTCCCTCTGAATGGAGGAGCAGACCGCAGCTGGGGTACAGGCATCCGAGGAGGCAGCTCGTGCAAATAATCACATGCCCAGCTCATCAAAGCATATGCGGGCTGCATAGGCCGACCTCGATCAGGCATTTCCCCACCCCAAATAGGGGTACAGGCTCCTCGTTCGCCTCCCCTGGGAAGGGCACTACGTCCCTAGGGTGCATAACTTCACACACAAAATTCCCTGGGCGGCCTAGGAGCCAAAAATAAAAGACACGTCATGCTCGGCTCAACCGAGCAGCAACATAATTCGGACTTGTGTACCCGCATGGCTCTGTAAAAGACCAAACCAGGAGTAGCATGTCCATATGGCTTAAACCATCAAAGCAGCGGTTGCACACCTCTTTAAAGGACTCAACCAACGAAAGCATAAAGCGAGTGGACGACCGAGGTCGCAGCTAGCCCATATCAACTTTTCTATCAACGAAGATGAGCTGGTCAACAACATGGAGATGCAGACGTACAGCAAGAAGCGGCTCGGGTTAATAAACCCCATGACAAGTCGGCCCTGTTTTTTACTCCTTGTTTTCTTTTTGTTTTTTTACATTGTATCTTTCGCAAATTTCCTTTTGAAAAAGCTCGGCATGTACGGCTTGACCATATGAAATAAAGAAACTGCGCCCCTTAAGGTTATTAAGCATTTCCTTACATGCACTGCCTTAGAGCCAAAAGAATACTTCTACGATACAATTGTTACTTACAAGGGGCTTAGCTTTTATTCTCATGCCTCAAGTCACAAGTCTGAAGTATCTATTCGGCGTCTCGGATGTTGCGCTATATGCATCGGTTTCGAACCTAGATTTTGGTCAATAGTTGGGTTGCGCTGCTCGTGTGTTTACCCCTTAAGTTTTCGACCACTTCGGCTAAGGGTGTAAAGGGAGAACCACAGTGATTGCGCTGCCAGCTAGATTGGCAAAGCGCCTCAGTGGAGAAAGCCGAAAACTGATTGGCTGGGTAAGCGTAAACTGGTCGGCCATCCGATGACAGCGTCAAGCAATTTATTGTTCAAGATAACCCGTGTTAAACGAAGGGCTCTTTATAACATCAGCCGAAGTGGTTAGTGGCCTAAACCTGGGCTATATAGACAACCACTTCAAATACTGGGGGCTCGTCAGTCAAGCTCCTCGACTAAGTGAAAGTTATAAAACCACAATAGTCCAATTGCCTTGTTTCCATATGCATGGACCGCCTTCGGGAACCGAGCCGTCGGCTAAGGGTCGTGATTGCCTATGAGACACCCTTTATGTACTGCACAAAGGGGCTAAAGCCGCCGACTGGTCACTTTCAGTTTAACATGGTCACACGAGAGTTAAACAGAATAAAAGCAGAACTTCATATGTTGGAATATAAAGCCGCATTCATTTCAAACAAAAAGGAAGATTTTTACATCCCGCTACACTTCGGCATTCCGAAGTATTGTCTAAAAATACAAAGTGTCTTTAGGACACTTGGCCTCGGTGATCCAGGCTCCTTCCACCACCCCGGCAAGATACTGCCCCACAGTCCAGTT
>NC_057805.1:420871154-420912641 GCF_018294505.1 Triticum aestivum | reverse complement strand
GCCTCGACGCGCGGATAGTGCGTTTTCACGTGGGCATAGGCCCGCTGGGCGCCCTCCAGGCACGTCGACTGCTTCCAGCATGCCACTTGGGGGACGGCCGCCTGCAGCCAGGAAAGGAACCCGAACGGGCTGGTCGGCAGCGCCTCCGTAAGCCAAAGGTTGACGCAGAGGTCTTGGAGCGCCGGCTTCGCCATGCGGAGGAGCTCCATCAGCTGGTTCATTTGATGATTCAGCAACTCCGGATCCGAGGGCGCCTGGAAGTGCTGTCAGAACGCTCTCCCTGTAGCATGGCCCTCCCGCGCGCTGAAATGGATGCCGGCGCCCGCCACGCTTCTTGGGAGATCCGCGAAGGCCTCTGCAGAATTTGCGTCTGCTAGTGGTATAGGATGTACCATTGACATTCGTCTATAAATGTCCATCATTGACAACTAGTGATGCATGAACTTATGTTGTCATTGGTAATTTGTTGAGTTGCAATTGACAAGCTTTTTGTGTGCTCGTCACTGGTAAGGTGGCGACTATATCCATTTCTGTTGTAGTGGGCTCCAAATTTTTGGTTTGCGGTTTTGTATGTCCATAAGTTAGCTAACTTTGACTTAAAAAAGAATAACAACTCATTGACGTGCCAAAACTTGGCAACTATCTAAACCAAGAATATATTTGTGCTATTGCCAAAATGTAAGGTACATATTGGCTATAAAACCAACATACCCCAAATCTTCGGCCTTAGGGAGGAAATCCCGTTCCGAGCGTAAGGCGACAAGATCCGACCAAATGCGTACCATCTCAATACTACATGGGCTAGGCCTATTCGGCCTTTTGTTATGTGCTTTTCCAGGGTTTTCGAATGGTTTTAGCACCTTGCATGGACCAATTTTTCTTCTTCCTTTTTCTGCGTTTTTTTACCAATTACTTTGAAGTTTCTATTCCCCACCTTTTATTTTTCCTTTTTCAAAACCGTGAATTATTTTTCAAATTTGGATTTTTATTTATGATTTTTTTGAAAATTATGAACATTTCATATATTCATAAATATATTTTTAAAACCGAGGTTCATTGTTTAACACATGAATGTTTTAAAAAAATCGAGAACTTCCTAAAATCTAGGGACATTTTTGTAATTCATGAACATTTTTTAAAACCTCTGATTTTTAATATAAAATATACTCCCTCTATCCCATAATGTAAGACATTTTTTGACACTAGTGTAGTAAACAGTCGAAATATAAAAAATAAGTAGAAACAAATTTTGAAACAAAAATCATGAAGCGGGCGTTTATTGGGTCGAACCATTTAGGGCGTGTTTGGTTGCCTGCATGAGGCCCAACCAGCCCCGCGCGGGAAGAAAACGGCCTGTTTGGTTGGCTGCATACACTGTTTGGCCTGCATGGCATGATGTTTAAAGCACTCCTAGGCCTGGCTCCCTGGGAACGCTCGGATCAGTAGTTTCTCCAGAGCCAGGCCCGAGCGGTGCACGTGGGCGGCGGCAGTTGCACACGCGCGGCCACGCTCGAGAAGCCGCGTTGCTTCCCGAAGTGCCGACAGTTATTAGCCTCACCGCCCCTCACCGCTCCCTCTCCCCACTCTCCCAACTCTCTCCGGCGGCGGCAGATCGAAGGAGAGCAAGAAGACCACCAAACTCCATCACCGGCGAGCGGATCATCACCTGGCCCGCGGCAATGGCGGTAAGCACTTTTCTGTTCGTCATGCACTACTTTTTGGCGTTCGATCCGGCGGTAGATTTGATCACGACGGAGAGGGGAATGGGGAATAGAGGTAGATAAGCATGGAAGTTCATACTAGTTCATACGAGTTTAAACTAGTTCATACTAGTTCATGCAAGATCGGAATAGAGGTAGATGCGGATGGAGTAGAAGGGGGATTGGGGGATTGGGGGTACACAACAGACACTGGCTAACCGCGGCGGCCGTTGAGGCATGCGGAGCGGCGGGTCGAGTGGCTGGCCTTCATCTTCTTGTCCATCGCCGTGCGGGGCGGCGGGTTGTCGTCGTCCTCGGCGGAGTCGAGGTCAATCTGCCAGGTATGACGGCTTGGCTCCGGCGCCATCACTAGCATCTGCACCGGTTCTTCCTCCTCCTTAGGCTCCCCATCGATGACCGTCGGCGACACGATTGCCGTTTCCCAGTACACTGCGGCATGGCAGTCATTAGGAGCCCAGTAGTTCTTGTACTTGGACCACCTCTTCCTCTGTTTAGCGTCGTCGGAGACGGCCTGATTCATGGCCCAGCGAATGATGTCGACTGCCATCGCACCCTGCGCTGGGTTAGAAATCAGCGTCTTCAACTCTTGTGCAGTGGCCCTCGTGAGCACTGCATGAGATTCCTTCTGCCTGTCAGGCATGGAGCCGAAGTTCGAGCACACCTCCATGGTGTTCTCGAACTTGGTGCGGTCACCAGCCGACCACCCGAGGAAGAAGGACCTCCAGCCAATACCCCAACGGAAGGGGTTGGCGTTGGAGCTGGAGCTGGAGCTCATGGCGATGGAGAGGAGGAAGGTTGATAGTGAGACAAGAGAGGGGGTGGGTAAGTAGTGGTGGGCAGGGTGAGTAAATATAGGTGCGATGGAGAGGAGGAAGAGTGACAGTCATGCCGTTTTAACTACATGCTCTTCAATAAGCCATAAACTCTGTGATGTGCCTGACTCCATGAATTGTGTGCAGATCGAGGAGAGCAATGAGATGTGCATGGAGGTGCTCCCGGTCGTTGACAACAAGGGCAAGCATTCGGTTCATCCAATGCCCGAGGTGGTGCTGCCGCCCACCGCCGAGGAAGAACCGAAGACGCCAACGGTTGGCGGCGACGAGCGCATGGAGGAGCCCCACAGCAGCAAGCGCCACAACTACGACCACTACCATGAGTAGGGTGGCCCAACTCACTTCTGCAAGGTCATCCTTGCACCGAAGCTTGAGTGCATCCCCATGCCCCTGGACTTCACCAAGCACTTCATCGCGGTGCCGATGGAGTTCAAGCTGAGGAACAGCATCGGCTGCTCCTGGAGGGTGACGGTGAAGCTGATGAATGGCAGGGTGACATGGATCAGGGTTGGGCCACCTACGCCGATGTTCATCAGATCAAGATCGTCTACATGGTGACGTTCAAGCTCCTAACTCCCGACACCCTCAAGGTCATCATCTTCGACGACGATGGTATTGAGGTGGTCAACAAGTGCGGGAAGCACGACGAAGCCTTTGCCGCCAGGGACTAGGGCCGAGGCACCTCCTTCCTAAGTACTATCGAGTCTGCTTTATGGTTTATGCGTTGAACTGTTTGAGCTATCGTTATGATGTGTGATACTATGTTATTTGAACTATGATGTTAAATAGTTGATGCTCTGTTTATGCTATCCTCTGCTTATGATTGTGGTACATGGTTGTGTCGAAGTGTGCTGGTAACCTCACCAACTAGCCAAAGAGATGACCACACATCAGGCGTTGCATACAACCAAACACCATGCCTTCGGTTTGTCCATTAACATGCAGGCAACCAAACACCAGGCAGTGTGGTTCAGCCCATGCAAGCAAGAGGACATGTAGGCAATCAAACAACTTGCACATGGTGCATTTGAGGCTGCATTTGCATAGCCAGGCTGAATTGAGAAGACTATGCAATGCAGCTACTGTAGACTACGGCAACCAAACACGCTCTTACTGGTTTAGTAGTAAGGAGGACGATGCGCGTTCTATGAGTTTTTTTTGGAGGAACAAAAAACTTGCACAACATGTCTCCGGTGGCCTTGGCTCCAGGCAGAATATTATTTCTCGCCTACTACAAAATGTAACACCAGCTCGCCTGCAAGAGCACTTTCCTTGCCCAACCCAGCCAGCTAATTTTCCTATGTCGCTCGACGCTCATAATTTCTTCAAAGTTTTCTGATTTATTCTCGGGTTTCCTTTTTCCTTTCAGGTTATTTTCTTTTCTTTTCAACTTTCCTCATTCATATTTATTTTTATATGTTTCCTTTCCTCATTTTCTATTTTCCTTTTTGTTTATATTATTCTTCTTTCTCTTCTTTCCTTTCCCTTTTTTCGAATTCTGATTTATTCTCGGGTTTCCTTTTTCCTTTCAGGTAATTTTTTTCGAATTTCTGATTTGAAAGAAAAACATACATTTTTAAATACATTTAATACAACATTCATATTATTAAAAGATACGATGAACAATTTTTCAGTACAAACACATACTATTCTAAATACATTATGATCACTTATTGAAAATTTTAAATATGTGATGGACATTTTGCAAATACATGACAATCATTTTATAAACATGTGATGGACATTTTTTCAAACATATAGTGAATAATAATACACAAATAGTGATGGACATACGTAACAATTTTTCCAAATATACGAAGAAATATCTCTAAAATAGATGATGAACATATTTTGATACACATTAAACATTTTTAAATATATGAAAAAGATTTTTTTAATATGCAATGAACATGTGTTTAATGTGCGTTTAACATGTTTTTAAAGTACGCGAAGAACAGTTGTTCAATATATGATGAACAATTTTCAGATATGTGACGAACATTCTTTTTCAGAATAAGTGACAGGAATTTTTGAATAAGAGGAGAAAATTTTCAAATACATATTGAAAATGATTTATAAATAAGCTGTTAAGATTTTTTTAATATCTGGCGGATGATTTTGAAGTACGCCACGAAATATTTTTCCAGTCATTGTTAAAATTCGTTTATTTAGTATTAACTAAATAAGAAGCTTACACTAATTTTTCGAAAATATTTTAGAGAGTTTGTAAAAGTCGATAAAAACATAAAAAATCGAAAAAAAAACAATCACGCGTAAATGTGAACCTTTGTAATTTGTTAGGCAAATGCGCTCCTTCATGCAGGCAGATACTATTTCTCGTGTACGTCGCTGGATAGCTACCAAACACATACCACCTCGATGTGCGATTTATTTTTTGGGCCGACACAGTTATTAACTTTGTGTTGTACAGGGCCGGTTTTCAGAAGGTTCTAGAACCTTCCAAATTGAATATATTTTTTCTCGGTGTTTTTTATATTCTTTTTTTTCTGGTTTTTCAGTTTTGGTTTTATTTTTATTTTTCCATTTATTTGTTTCGAAATAGGGAAACAAATTTAAAATACATGAGTTTTCTTTGAAAATTCAGAACAGATTGTCAACTGCGTGAATGCTTTCTCAAATTCGGAGACTTTTTCAAATTTGCAAGCAAATATTTATATCTGGACCACTTCTTAACACAATTATTTTTCAAATTTGGGACATTTTTTATATTTGTAAATAAATATTTTAATCCAGAAACATGTTTCAAGTTCATGAATATCTTCCAAAATTAAGTATCTTTTTCAAAATTGTGAATAATTTTGGAAATCTGGGAACATTTTAAAATTCGTGGTTTTTTTGGAATTTTGTTTAAAATACAGAACATTTTATAAATAAGTAGAAAAGAAAAATGAGAAAACACAAAAAAAAAACAAAGGAAAAAAACAAGGGAGCGCTACCCCAGAATATGGCCAACGGGAGGAGGGTTGCACGGCTCCTCTCTATTCCCCCCAAAATCACTAGCTAAGGGATGACAAATGGTGCATTGCATGCGTGCCATTTGTTGCAACATGAGAGTTTTTTCTTCATTTTGTAGATTCGTTTTAAAATGTAATATCTCTTTAATCGTGCATCCAAATCCTGACCTTTTTTGATCATTGGATTTCTTGCGTGGAGATCTTCCAAACCAGATCTCATGTTAATAGATTTCAACGAAAAATTTACAAAAAAAAAAACCCCATAGAAAAACCATAGTCGGAAACACATTTTTTTTACCTTTTTCCCCTTTCGGGAGGCACAACTGTGCTTCTCACTGAAGGAAATACGTACCTCTCGGGGAACCCCTAAAAATCATCTATTTTTGGCTATCCAAGAGGTGCAATCGTGCCTCTCGTGAATGCAAATCCGAACCAAAAAAGATATTTTTTTCCTTTTCGAGAGACACATCACGGAAACAAATCTGTACCTTCACAAGAAGCAAATCCGAACCTCTCGTGAAGAAATATTTTTTTCTTTTTCAAGAGTCTCGCAGAAGTATACTATGCCTCCACGAGACCACGAGAAGCAAATATGGGTGTGTTTGGTAGCATTCCCAACCAAGTATGGTTGTTCTCCTCTGAGACATGTTGAGTATAGACATGCTGAGTACATGCATTTGTTGTTGTTTGGTAGCGGTGTATGTGCTGAGACATGCTAAGAGCATCTCCTACAGCCGCGCTGAAAAATTAGTGCTTTTTGCGTGCGCTACCGCTCCGGGCGCTCCAGCGGAGGCGCAAAAACCGCGGGCGCGGCATATCCAGTTCAGTGCACCGGCCCAAACGTCATCGCGCGCCGCTTATTTGTTGCGCCCGCTCCCACACGCTAGACTCTCGAGCGCTCGCTCGCAACTCCACCTACCCCATCCAGCCGCTGGCGCCGCCGCCGCCCGCTCCACCCCATTTCTTTCGGCGACCGTTTCGGCGCTTCCCCGGCCTATCCCCGTGCCGCCGCGGCTTCCCCCGTCTCCCTCTATTCACCGCCGCCCGTCGTGCGCGGCAGTCCTCGGACGAACAGCGCCCGACCGCCCACTGCCGCTCGGCGCCCGCAAGGTGTTCGACAAAACGCCCGCTAGGTATGTATTGCTTCAACTTCACAAATTTTACATGAACTTGGTGCATGTTGTTTGTAGTTTTTATAGCCTAGTTGAAATTGAACATTGTAGATGAGTTCATCGTATGATTCTTCCGAAGAAGAATTTGATATGGAAGAGGAGGAGGATCTTGCAATGATCCTAGCTATGCACATCAATAAAAAAACGAAGTTGGCAGAAAATTTGGAGGGATAGGATCGGTGCCCACAACAGATTGATCATGCATTATTTTGCGAAGAATCCCACATACCCTGAGTCATACTTTCGACGCCGGTTTAGGATGAACACCGAGTTGTTCAGGCGCATTGCAGAGAAACTAGCGAGCCATGACCGGTTTTTTCAGCAAAGGAGGAATGCCGCCGAAGAGCTCGGGCATAGCACCTTTCAGAACGTGACAGCCGCTTTGCGTATGTTGGCATACGGTATCCCCGCTGATCTAGTTGATGATCACTTGGTCATGGGTGAGAGCCAAGCCATCATGTGTGTCAAGCGCTTCGCAGTCGGAATTGTGCAAGTGTTTGGTCAGGAGTATTTGAGATCTCCCAATGCTGAAGACGCCTCAAGGCTATTGGAGATGAACAAAGCTCGCGGCTTCCCAGGTATGCTTGGCTCAATAGATTGCGTGCATTGGAGTTGGAAGAATTGTCCTAAAGCATGGCATGGGCAATTCCACGGCCAAAAAAAGGGTTCCACTATAATCCTTGAAGCGGTGGCTGTCGTGGTTCTAAGACTGATAGTAGAAAGGGGGGTAGGTATGAGGAGGCAAGATCCTAGCTATGGAGAAGTTGTACACACGAGTTTTACGAGTTCAGGCCCTTCTCGGAGGAAGTAACAGCCCTACGTCTCGGTGCCCGGAGGCACTCGACTGGATTATGCGTGTGTGTGTTACAGGGGGTGCCAACCCTTGTGCCAGTGGAGGGGGGTGGCTTATATAGAGTGCGCCAAGACCCCAGCCAACCCACGTTACAAGGGGTTTAAGGTACATAAAGAGATGGCATTACTGGTAACGCTAGTAATAAAGTGACATAAATGTCCATTAAGGCTACAAAGTAAATGTCCGACCGTTGCTGTGCAGAGTGACTTTAGACCTTCTGTCCGTCGAGTGTTTCCTACGTCGGTTGAGTGACATTGGATCTTCCGAGTTGAATGCTTATGGTCGAGTAGATGACGCTATACCTTGAATGCTTCTGACTTTAGGGCGATGTCCTAGGGGAGGGTGCCTAGGTCAGGCCTATGACCCTACCCTAGGTACATAGCTTCATCATTAGCCCCCGAATGGTTCAGGGTTCGAGTGGAGAAGGAGTTGAAAATACCTCCGACTCAATGTTTGCGCTTCGGGAGCGTCTTGCTGGGATCAACGAACGACACGGTGACTTCAACTTATTTTTCAGTCGCCTTGATCCGTTCTTAGTTTTGTCGAGTGAACTTTTACTGCTAAGCTTCGAGTGTTGATATGGAAAAAATCTTCAGTCTGACTGGTTGCTCTGCTGCTCCTGGATCTCGCGGGATTCGAATTTTGGGTGCGCGCGGGGCGGAGGACGCCGCAGTAATTGGGACGGATTAGGCAGGGTCGCCTCGATATCTGTGCCACCTTTTTTGCCACGTATCGCGTGCGCGACTGTTGCGGGATTTGATAGGATCGCCTGGGCCCACGAGTCAGCCACTCGGAAACGACTCATATAAGGCGTCGGATTGAGGTTTTTTGCATAGTGTGTTCCCATTCTTCCCCTTTCTCCTCTGTTTTCTCCACCGCATCCACCTCTGCTCTCGGCGCCGCCGCCCTGCTCAAGCTCCGCCCGCTGCTATGGGGAAGGAGAAGACGGTGGCCTTGGAGCGCGCGAAGAAGGCGACGACGAAGGCGAAGGGGAAGAAGACCAGCCTGGGCGGAACCTCATCGCGGTCTGGCTTGCCTCGCGGCTGGATCCAGGGCGATTGGATTCGGTCGACGATCCGGCAGGACGACATCGACGACCTGGTCGAGGGGGGATTGATTCCCCACGGATCAGGGCGGCTCCCGGAGGACGAAACCGAGCCGCGACCGCAGGAGGGTGAGTGTGTTCTCCTCGCCACTCATGTGGATCGCGGTTTTTCTTTGCCTCCCCATCCTTTCTTCCGGGGCTTTCTGAACTTCTTTGGAGCGCAACTTCATCACTTTTCCCCCTAACACCATCGTGTATCTTGCTGCGTTTGTGTCCATGTGCGAGAATTTCCTGGGTTGTCGACCACACTGGGGTCTCTTCAAACACATTTTCACATGCCGTTCTCAGTCGGTTAAGAAGGCCAATCCGAGTGAAGAGAGGACGCAAGTGATCCAGATGTGTGGGGGTCATGGGATCCAAATGAGAGGTAAAAGCACTTTCCCAGCCATGATTCTTCCCGAGTCAGTCAGAGGGTGGCAGTCGACCTGGTTCTACTGCAAAGACCAGCCAACTCCAGGCCAGACGACTGGACTTCCCCCCTTTTCCATGGCTTGAGTCGAGAAGCCTTCCGCCTTGAAAGTGACCCCGGAGGAGAAAGCCGAGGTGAAGGTGCTGGTCGAGGAGTGGTCTAGCTCGTTCGTGATGGCGTGACCGGCATGGATCTGTTTGAGGTCTTCCTTAGACGACGCATTCAGCCGCTTCAAGATCGTGACCATCCGATGTGGATGTATTCTGGCATTGATGATACCACTCGGATCCACCCAGAGGAAGTCGACGAGGATACGGTGGAACGGTGGTTGAGGAGTATCACTGGCAACATGGATAATCCCAGGGGTCCAGGAGGATCCCTCCACTCGAAAATTCGTATGAACCAGACAAGGTCCAACTCTAAACTGTCGGGTGTTTTCTTGATTTATCATGTAATTGCTTGTTGCCGACTGACTGGTTTTGTTGTTTCGCTTGTTGTATTTCAGGCCCTGACTGAGATGTACTCGATGCCCAACAGGGAGGAGGAGCAGGATCTGGAAGGGAAGGCGAGTGGAGGCGAGAGCGGCGAGTGGCAATCTGATGGAGGAGAAGACGACGAAAGCGACGACTCTGATGACGATGAAGAAGTCGACTCACCTCAACGCACCGAAAGGCAATCCAAACTAACTCACGATCCGGCAAGTATCCATGGCAAAGCGACTGCACAGACCGGGCAGTCGTCAAAGCGCCCTCGGACGTCTTCTCCAGCGCCGACTGAGAAGGCACCGAAGCAACCGAAAGCTGCGCAAAACCACAAAAGGCCTTGCCCAAGCTCAAAGTGGCCGTTCCCATTGCTTCCGGGTAATAGTTGGAGTTGATTTCTTGGTTTAGTACGAATCGAGTTTTGGTCGACTCGCTGTGGTAGACATGACCGACTGAATCTTGAAATTTGCTGTGCTGCTACCTCCGAGACTTCCGCTTACAGGAATGAAGATGAGGAAATGGAAGATGCAGTCACCTCCAACCCGGGTACGACTCTCGTAATTCTGTCTTCATTTACTCAGCCGTTTTATTAGTCGATTGAATTTCTGGCAATTGATTCTTTTTGCAGCTCCTCCCAATGTCATTGATCTTCCAGATGACGACGAGGATGTGCCGCTGAGGCCTCAGGGGAGAAGAAATAGGAAGGCGTCAGCTGGTAAAACGCCTCAGTCTACGTCGGTGATGGAAACGGCAATCCAGGAAGGTGGCAATGCCAATCGGACTTCTGTGACTTTTGACGTACCATTGACGAGTGCTCAGCCTTCAGCGTCGACTGCGCAGACTCCAGCCGACCCATCTTCACTCTTTACTGCACATCACGTCCCAGAGGACCAAGTGGGCGCTGCCAAGGAAGCTATACGCCAGGCGGGTATTATGATGGAATAGATGAAGGTGGTCCGGGAGGCCAGCCAAGCTGCTTATGACGCCAGCTCAGCTCTCTAGAGTAACGTCCAGGTTAGCTGATTACCGACTGACTCTTTAACTTGTCGCTTGTTCTGTTAGGATATGCTACCTGAAAACTTTCTTTGAAGGATCTTTCCATCAGTCTGCGCTTTGCATTTGTACACCCACTGGGTGTTTTGACATGCCGCTGAGTAGTTTTGTATCTTGAGTCGACTAAATTGTGTCGATTGAGTCTTTGAACCAGTGGGGGTACGCTAAGTGCACCCACTGGGTGTAGTCCCCGAGACCATAGTTGACTGCGGGCAATCGACTGTGGTCTGAGAGTCGGAATTTTCTCACTCGGCCTGGACGGACCAGGACGAATGGAACCTGAACCAGTGGGGGCACGCTAAGTGCACCCACTGGGTGTAGTCCCCGAGACCGTAGTTGACTGCGGGCAGTCGACTGTGGTCTGAGAAGGACCTTCTTCTTCATCATTGTTTTTTTACACACTCGGTCCGGGCAGACCATGTCGAGTGGAAACTGGACCAGTGGGGGCACGCTAAGTGCACCCACTGGGTGTAGTCCCCGGGACTACTGTTGGATGTTTGATTCGACAGTAGTCTTAGAATTTGCTGAATTTATCACTCTATTGCTCTGAAGTAACCAATCTTTTCATCTGTTGACTGACTGTCCTTTCATTATAGTAATCCTGTGAACTTGGAGCTCGTTTTGCTGACCTAGAGCAGAAACAGATTCAGCTCAATCTCGATCTGGAGCTAGCCAAGACGAACTTGCAGAAAGCCAAGGATGAAGCTGCTGGTAAAATACTTGTCGACTGCTCAGTTGCTGAACCGAGTGTTATTTGCTTTTTTTCTGAACCGAGTGTTGTCTCTTTCAGAAACAATGAACCAGGCTTTGGCGCAAAAGGATCTGAACCTCGCAGCCACGCAGAAAACAGCCGAAGAGAAAACTGCACTCGCTGACCAGAAGCTGGCTTCAGTCAGCAAACTGGAGGAAGAGAATGCCAAGCTGAAAAGTGCCCTTGATGAAGCCAACAAGGAGGCGACTCATCTGAAGAAGGACAAGAACAATCTGACCGACAAGATGGAAGGCATTGCTCGCAAGCGGGACGATCTGGAGAACTATCTGGGAGGGCTTGCCAAGAAGCTGTTCACCATGTTTGAAGGTGCTTTCCTTTGTCCGACTGACTTGTTGCTGTCAACTCGATATATAACCATTGACTCATCATTGTATTGTGTGTGCAGAATTTTGCCAGAATTTCAAGGAAGAAACTGGGCGAGTTGAGACAAGCTTGGGCCCCATCCTCTCTCCTGTGAAGGACGAAGCTGCTATGAACGTGCTCCGACTGGAATCCTGTGTCGCTGGTGTTGTCGACTACCTTGCTCGACTGAAAGTCGCGGTGTTGCGAATCGACACAGCACTCTGGCCAAGGGCGACGCTCCAAAATGACCTCGAGTCTTTGATGGCTCGACTTAACGAGGTTCCTGGTCAAGTGTAGGAATGGAAGAAGTCCTCTGCTCGGTGCGGCGCTCTCGGGGGTTGGGTGCGACATATGTCAATGGATGGCTTATCATGGTGGGAGAGAGTAGAACGTCACTGGTGCCTGGAAGCGGGATGAGGCGTAGACACGAACGCCGGCGCACTTTACCCAGGTTCGGGGCTCTCCTTGGAGATAACACCCCTAGTCCTGCTCTGCGGGGTCTCCGCATGATCACTAAGGCACTAGTGAGTACAATGGTGCTCCTCGAGCTGTATGCTAGAGGTAGAAGAAGGCAGGGCTTGCTCTCCTCTTCCCCTAGGTGTGAGTCTAATTCCAACAGGTTCGAACCCTTTGCATGGGTGCCCTGGGGGGTTTATATAGGCTTACCCCCCAGGGGTACAATGGTAATCTGGCCGGGAGTATTACCCGGCTGTGAGTCTCTCTGGTCGCCGGCTTCTCCGCCGGCTGCTGGGGCCCGCCGCCTGGTGGGCCCCACCGGCTGGTCTGGTACGGCGCCGACAGGCCGCTCCTGCCGCTCGTGGGTCTTGCCGGCTGCTGATTAGTGTAGCCGTGATGCTAATGACGCAGGCTTGGTCAGGGGAGCGTGGCTACAGTCCCGCGGCCTGGTGGGGGATCACTATAGCCACTCCGGGCCTTATCTGGTTAATGGTGCTCAGGCCCCGAGGAAGGAACGGGCCGCCTGCTGGGAGCTGGCCTCCCTCGGGTCCGACTGGTGAGGCTTCCGCCGTCTTCCGGGCTCTTGGTGACTGGTAGGGCCCGCCGTCTTCGGGCCGTACCGACATGCGGTCGTGGGAGCGGGGATCCGCCTGACAGGAGTGACGTCGGGGGCGGAGTGGCAACAGTGCCGCGCCGGGCGGAGATCTCCGCCTGTACGGAGCACTGTGGCCACGCCCGGCCCTGGATACGGGGGGATGGGCTACACTGTAGCCTTACCTGTCTTGTCTTCTTAATGGGGGTGCAGACTTTGAGGGCGCCATGGGCCGACTGCTAGGAGCCGGCCTTTCTGGAGGCCGCCTGCGAGGAGTCGGCCCGTCTTGGAGCCGCCTTCCTGAGCATGGCCGTCTTCTGGCAGTCGGCCGTTCGGCCAGTCGGCCGTTCGGCCAGTCGGCCACCAGAAGGCGGGGCTCTATCTTGACGTCTTGAGGGGCGCAGCCGGCCCCGATGTCTTGAAAGGTTCTGGGACTCGGGTTAGGCTACCCGTGGCCCATTACTCTGACAGTAGTCCTCGAAGCTCGTGAGGCGCCGCGGCTGAGGAGCCAAGAAGCCTCAACAGTTTCCTCCTCCGGGTGCTCTGGGTGGGAGCTTCATCCGACTCCTGGCAAGCCGCCTGAGGGGAGTCGGCCGCGTCCAGTCGGATCTATCTGGAATTTCAAATGTAACGGCGGGAACTAGGTGGAGTGCTAGCTAAGATTCTAGGCCCGCCGCCTGTCGTGGGCGTGCCACGTGGCGTCAGCCAGCCAGGCCAGCCTGCCAGCCCATGCGCATGATGGGACGCGACTGCAGGCTAGGCCCGCCACCACCGGGCCTCGGCACGCGAGTGGATCCGCTGCGGCCGAGGCGGGCGGTTGGGTTTCCCCGCGGAGTTACTGCGCACAGTAACTCGCATGGTAAAGGCGGGAGCGTGGGGTCGTGGGCACAGTTAATCCCACGATCCCACGCCCGCCCCCTCGGCTTCATAGCCCGCAAGCTATAAGTAGGGGGAGGAGAGGGAGCGGAGGAGCACGCGCGCCCCTCTACCCTGCTCTTGCCTCCTTCTTCTTCCTCTCGCCGCAGCGCCCCCGAGCCACGCCGGAACGCTACCGCAGCCCGTCTCAGTCGATTTTGTCCGTCCCAAGCCCTCTCGGCCCTGCCCCATTCTCATCTCCCCCGCCGCGCCATTTCCTCCGTCGAGCTCTCCATGGCGCGCGAGCGGGGAGGAGACTGGGACGGATCGAACGTCAACGAAGACCACATCACCTTCCTCCATGAGACGCGGCGTCTTCCCGGCGCGGGCTACGTGAAGGCGCACGTGCCGCCGGAGGGGGAGATTTCGCCGGCGCCAGGGGAGGGCGAGCGGGTCGTCTTCCGCTCGCACTTCATCCGCGGCTTCGGCGTGCAGGCGAGCGGCTTTCTCCGTTCGTTTCTCGAATTCTATCACCTCCAGCCTCATCACCTCACGCCCAACACCGTGATGCTCCTAGCCGCCTTTGTCACGCTGTGTGAAGGCTATCTCGGCATCCTCCCCACCATCGAGTTGTGGGGAGCATTCTTCTACACCAAGCTGGGCACCTCCATCCGGGAGGTGGCTGCCCAGTGCGGTGCCTTCATCGCGGTTCGCCGGCCGTCGTCGAAGAACGCCTTCCCCACCATCAAGCTGCCACAGTCGGTCAAGATGTGGCAGCAATCTTACTTCTACGTGGAGAACATGGACCCGGCCGTCGACTTCATCAACCTGCCGGCTTATGTAGCCGGTCTGCCGGCTGAGCCTCGGGCCAGCTGGGGCTACAAGCCGAAGCCGGTATCAGCAGACGGCGTCGCTGCCATCCAACGACTCCGGGAGCTGACTAACACCGAGGGCCTCAAGGCGACAGACTTGTTGGTTGCCTTCGTCACGCTCCGGGTTCTCCCGCTCCAAGGCCGGCCGCACTTGATCAGCCGGATGAGCGGGCATCGCGACCCGTGCCGGCTGAGCACTAAGCAGATGCCGGCTGCCGAGGTCGCAAACTTGGTGAATGAGATTTTCGGCTTCAAGCTGGAGGGGTCTTGGAGCTTCGGCAAGCGGCCATACTCCCGCGCCGACCCGCCGCCCGCAGTAAATTTCCAATTCTTTCTTTTTGATACTTGTCTTAGTCTTGATCTCGGTCTTGACCAGCCGGCCTCTCGCCACTTGAAACAGATCTACATGTCGGACGCGACGGCCGCCACCATAGGGGCAGGTGGCGACTACCAGCCGGACCGGGCGGTGAGCGACGTGGCGACTTGGGGGCGGCCGCCTTGGAAGACACCGCGACAGGCGGCGTCTACGAAGCAGGCGGCTCCGAGGAAGGCGGCATTGAGACTTGGCCCGGCGATGATGAGGAGGAAGATGAGCCGCGCCCCGCGCGGGGTGCCGGCACGGCGGACACGGGCCCCTCTGTCGAGCCAACTGCCCGAGGCAGCACGCGCAAGCGTAAGCAAGGCGCCGTCTTGTTCGGCAGCGTGCCGAAGAAGGCCAAGAATCCGACCGCCGCGACGCAACGAAGGCGGCCAAGTACCAGAAGCTCCCAAAGGTGCCTCCTATGGTGTCGGCGTAAGTTTCTTTTCCTTGGGCTCTTCTTTCTTGTCGATTCTTTCTGAACTTCCTTTGCTTTATTTTCTTGATTTAGGGCTCCGCTCTCTCTCTCTCGAGAAGTCGGCCGCCGCCTCCATCATTGGGTCGGCGGAGACCTCCGCCACCACCCGGCGAATCAATCCGGCCGCCGACCTCCGGGAGGCGACGGAACGAAACGCGCGGGAAGCGCGCGAGGAGCACGAAGCCGCCCGTCTAGAGAAGGCGGAGGCCGCCGCTTTGAAGAAGCTGGCGGAGGTCGAGGCTGCCGCCGCGGCGAAGACACAGGCCGAGGAAGCCGCGCGCCGTCAGTCGGCGATGTTCATCATCCCCCTGAACTCCGCGCCGCCACCGTCAGATTTTGTGGCACAGACTAGGGGAGTCGGCGATGAGCACCCGGTCATGGAGAGGGACGGCGGCAACGTCGTCATGCCGGACGTAATCGTGCCTCCGCCACCACCTTCTGAGGAGGCGCGAGACAAACAGCCGGCTGATCCGCCGGCGCCATCAGCCGGCGACGAGATGGTGACAGGCCCAACTCCTGAGGTTCACACACCATCGTGCCGTCGGTTTGCAAAGGCGGCCTCGGCGCCCTGCCCGCTGGAGACCGATGCCGCGAGCTCTTCGATCCCGGACACCGAGGCGACCAACGCCGCACCCACTGGGTGGGTGCGGGGAGGCGGGATGGGCCCTTTGAACAAGGCGATCCTGGACGTCCAGGCCAAGCTCCGCGCTGAAGCCGATGCACTCAAGCACTGCAACAATGCGTTCCTGGAGTCGCGAGAAGCCATCCGGGTATGCTTCTTGCTTCTTTGTTTTTAATTCTTGTATTGCTCCATGGGGGCACGCCAGCTCACCCACTGGGTGTAGTCCCGAGTTTCGGGCCGGTTGCTGAGCAGGCGGCTCGGAACTTTAATTGGCAAGCTCCAAGTACTAATATTGTCTGATATCTTTGCTGCAGGATTATCATAACATCCGTGCAGCCGCCTTCAACTCCAAAGTCCAGGAGTTGGATCAACGGACCATCGACTTGTCAGAGAGCCGGAGTAAGTATTTTTCTTTCTCTGCGGAGGCGCGCTGGCGCACCCGCGGGCTGTAGTCCCCGAGATTCGGGCCGACTGCTGAGCAGTCGGGCCGGATCTCCCTGGCAACTAATCTTCTTCTTTGTTGATATTGACGACTTCTTTCTCCGCGGGGGCGCGCTGGCGCACCTGTGGGCTGTAGTCCCCGAGATTCGGGCCGACTGCTGAGCAGTCGGGCCGGATCTTCCCAGCAACTATCTCTCTCTTTGTTGATTGTTGACGTCCTTTCTTCTTCTATTTTTGCAGAGGCCAACGCCTGTCACATCCCTAGAATGTTAATTGTAATCAGATACATGAGTGAGCATCTTGCATCATGTCTATTTTCTGAAAGTTGAATTGAGCTTAGTTGAAACCCTCAGAAACAAGTTCAGAAATAATCAACATTAAAATCTCATCAAAGATGTAACGCCCCGAGACCGACGCTCCAGATGTCTTCCTTGTTTTGCGTGCCAGCTGTGTTATTTATTTGTTTGTTGCATTTCATCATCGCATCATGTGCATTGCATCCGCATTTGTTTTTTAAACTCGCATCCGCTCGTAGTTGCCGCTTCTTCCATTTCTCGGTTGACCTTCTCTCTGATCAACCGGACTGCTCTCTTCTCTCTCTTTTCTGAGCTCATCAAACCCCTTGCCTTCGTTGACCGTTCCGAGACCAACCGGGTTTTTCGAGTCCCTCTTATCTGGCCGCTTAATCTTTCTCCACAGTGCATAGACCCCTCGCGTGCGCGTCCGAAACTAACCCGAACCCGACCCGCTCAGTCATCACCATTGGGTCCGGATCATCCCCAAACATCTATAAAACATCTCCGTTTTCTTAATTGGGCCCCCTAACCTATTTATCCGAGACCGTCCGATTTTAATCGGAGGGCCCAAACCTAATCCTATTGTTCCTATATATAGACCAACCCCTACCCTAACTTCTAGGGAGATGTCCCATCCATCCTTCTGCCCGCCGCCACTCTCTACCAAATCCCCCTCGGGATCCATCCCCAACCTACCAGCCTCCTCCTTCCCAATCCATCCAACCACCACAGCCCACGCAGACCTCCCCGTTCCCCTCGTCGCGAGCCAGGGAGAGGAGCTCCCTGCCGCCTCCCACCTCCTCGTCCCTGTGCCCACAGCCGCGGAGCAGAAGCCATCGCGCCCGAGGCCAAGCCCCTCGAGCAGGAGGGCTTCTCCTGCCCGAGCCCTGCCTCGTTCCCCATCGTCCTCGCCCGTCGTCATGTCACCGGTGTCCAAACCAGCGGAGCGCAGCTGCCCTTCCGCTGTCGTCGAGCGCCACCGCAGCAGCAGTTCCAGGCCAGCCCCGCGCCCCTGCTCTTCCTTCTTCTTCCCCTCTCCCGCTCTTCTCTCAGTGCTCTCTCTGCACCGTGTAGGAGGACAGCCATGGGAGCACCTCGAGGAGCAACACCGCAGCAGCCGGCTAGCCCTGCTCCTGCCTCCCCCAGACCAGTGTTGCGCCGGCGCCCTTCGGTTCCCGCACCGCCGGCGAGCATCATCAGGCCCCAGATCGCGTGGCCATCGCCCTCGCCTTCCCTCTTCTTTCTTCTTTTCCGTTCTGCTCCATCCTCTCTGAAAAATCCCTCTCCCTCTCTTTCTTCAAGTACACAGGAGGTGCTCCGCGCGTTGCTGCTCTTCGCAAGAGCACCGGTGCCCCGGATCCGCCGTAGCGTTGCCGTCCGCCGAGCTCCCTGCCGCGCCGAAGTCCCACCGCTTCCCTCGCCTGCGACGACCGCCCCTGCTCTTTCGCGCCAAGTCAGCGGCGCCATGGCCTTGCCTCTGCTTCGAGCAGGCGAAGGAGGCGCGCCAGCCTTGATCCCCTGCCTCCTCTGCTTCGTGCTCGCGTTGACCGCATCGGCCAGATGCGTGCAGCCCAGCAGCCGGCCTGCCCGGCCTCCTCCACCGACTGGGCCATGGCCCATGGTGAGCAGCGCCCAGCCCCTCTTCTGTGCATGTTGGGCCAGTCAGATTTGGCCCGATGTTGTTTTTTTTCCTGCCTGCGATTTTATCAATTATCCAGTGATTTACCTGTTTTACAGAAAAGTCCCTCTAGATCATGCATTTAATAACTCACAAATGGTGCATCGGTTTAAAATGATTTTAATATGTAAAATGCTTAGAATTCTGTCTAGTTTCACATTTTGCCACTCTCATCCATGTTTAAAATGTTTAAATTGCTGTTTGATTAAATTTGCTCAAATGCCATGCTAAAATGTTTTATTTCATAACTAGATAACCGTAGCTCCATTTTAAATAAACTTTATATGTAAATGGGGTAGAAAAATGCATAGTTTAACTTGGTGCACTTTATTTTGCTGTTTAACAACATTAAAATTGTGTTTATGGCAGAACAGTACCAAATCTAAAATATGCACATGTGGTTTTTTCGGAATTATTGTTTGTTGTTCTGGCCTCATTTAAACTTGCCTAGATAGGTAGTTTTCATATGCTTCACCTCTTGCCATGTTTAAAAAACATTTAATATTGTTGTGTACCATAACCGAGAGAGAACTAAATATTTGATGTGGTGTTTCGTCAATATGCAAGTCGTTGCATATTGAGCTCCACTTAATTTGTAGTGTTGTTTGTTGCACTTTGCCATGCCATGCCTCTTTAAACCGGACATGCATCATACTTGATTGTGCACCGTGCCATGCTTATGTGTTGGTTGTTTACTATGTTGTTTGTTTCTTTCCGGGTTGCTTCTCTCGTTAGCTTCGGTTTCGTTCCAGAGTTGTGAGGATTCGTTCGACTACATCCGTTTGTTTTCTTCATGGACTCGTTCTTCTTCCTAGCGGGATTTCAGGCAAGATGACCATACCCTCGAAATCACTTCTATCTTTGCTTGCTAGTTGTTCGCTCTATTGCTATGCCGCGCTACCTACCACTTGCTATATCATGCCTCCCATATTGCCATGTCAAGCCTCTAACCCACTTTTCCTAGCAAACCGTTGTTTGGCTATGTTACCGCTTTTGCTCAGCCCCTCTTATAGCGTTGCTAGTTGCAGGTGAAGTTGAAGCTGGTTCTATGTTGGAACATGGATATGTTGGGATATCACAATATATCTTACTTTAATTAATGCATCTATATACTTGGTAAAGGGTGGAAGGCTCGGCCTTATGCCTGGTGTTTTGTTCCACTCTTGCCGCCCTAGTTTCCGTCATACCGGTGTTATGTTCCTTGATTTTGCGTTCCTTACGCGGTTGGGTGATTTATGGGACCCCCTTGACAGTTCGCTTTGAATAAAACTCCTCCAGCAAGGCCCAACCTTGGTTTTACCATTTGCCTACCTAAGCCTTTTCCCCTTGGGTTCTGCAGACTCAATGGTCATCTTTATTTACCCCCCCCCCCGGGCCAGTGCTCCTTCGAGTGCTGGTCCAAACCGAGCGATGTCCGGCGCCCCTAGGCAACCAGGGTCTATGCCAACCCGACGTCTTGCTCATCCGGTGTGCCCTGAGAACGAGATATGTGCAGCTCCTATCGGGATTTGTCGGCACACCGTTGCCCCAGCCCATCTCTCTCCCTTGTCTTCCTCCAGCTCACGCCAGAAGGACTGGAGCGCGCGTGGCCGACGCCCGCCGGCACGCGCCCAGCCACCTCCAGCCTGCCTGCTCGCCCTGGACGGCTCTGGACGATGCCACACGACCCCACGACCTTTCTCTCACTCTCCTCACTCCTCCCCCTCCTCTGCTCTCTCCCTGCACGCGCCCGAGCGGAGCTCGTCACCGCTGCCTGCTGTTGCTGCAGCCACCGCCTCCCCCTCGACCTCTCGACATGTTCACAAGCTCTGCCTCCACTCCCTCGACCTCCACGACGAGCCAAGAAACCAGGGAGGCACCACAACGCCTTCCCCGACGTCTTCTTCAACCTCGGTGCTCGGAGATCCTCGCCGTCGATTCGCTGGCCACCGGCCGTCCCCGCGCCTACCGACCCCTCCGTTATCCTCTCTGTGAGCCTCCGCGCCGAACCCCTCTCTCCCCGTGCTATATTTCCCACTCTAGCCGCCGTTCCCATCGAGCCCGAGAGCTCGGCTCCGCCGGCGATGTCGCCGCCGTGGCCTGAGCTCGACCCAGCCATGCCCTTGCACTGCATCATTCTCCTGGTGCCTCCAGGAGGCCGCCTAGCCCCTTTGCTCGCTCGCCTGCTTGCTCTAGCGCCGCGCCCGTGCAGGCAGTAGCTCCGACCGCCGCACTTGTGGTCGTCGGCATTGTTTTAGGCAGCCCCGCGATGCGCCACTTGCACCACCCGACGCGCTTCGACGCGCTGCATCCGTAGAGCCCAGCCACGCGAGCTCTCGTCGCCGGAGATGGCCGGACGATGAGAGCCGCCGCGTCCTGCTTAGCACCGGCGCCTAATCGCCGTTTAGATGACGTGGCGTCATTAGTTTAGAGTTAAGCACATGTTTAATTAACAACCCCCCCTCACAGTCACTGACACGCGGGCCCTGCAGATAACTAACCCCGGATTAATATCCACTTAACCGTGAACCTATGACACGCGGGACCCACCGGTCAGGTTTGACCCGGACCGGGTCAGTTGACCGCTGACGTCACACTGACGCCAGCCTGACGCACTAAATCCTTTTCTAGATTTATTCTAATTCAAAATAACCAGGAAATTTCAGAAATTACCCTAAACTTCTAAAATTCATAGTAAATAATCTGTAACTCAGTTTGAAAAGATTTATATATGAAAAATGATCAGAAAAATCCAAAGAATCTGAATATGGAATTTGCATGCATGTTAGAGCAACTTATGTTCTCTGTTTAGGACAATTCAATTAAATGGCATTTAAGAAAGCACATATGGAGTTTGAATTTGAACTTAGTGTTCAAAACAACTCCATTTAACTTGTTGCTAGTTGCATTAGCTCAATCAATAGAATATTGCCATGTCACATTCATGCATCATACTGTTGCATTACGATGAGTTCGATGACACCGATGAAGAGCTATATTATCTTCAGAAGTGCCAGGCAAGCAAACCCCCCTTGTTCATTCCGATATAATCCCACTCTCTCGCTCCTGCTCTCTTTTACGGCATTAGGACAACAGCGATTCAACGGTTACATGCTGCAGTAGTTGAACCCCTTTTCTCTGCTTTGATACCGTCGAGCCTGTTGCTGATAGAATGCGGAACGGGCTTTTGCCACATCACGCTCCTCCTCCAGGGCGTCCAAACTGTCCTGCCGATCAAGCTCGGCTTCTTTCTCTTCGTACATGCGCACTCGAGGTGAGTCATGAATTATGTCACAGGGCAGTACCGCCTCTGCGCCGTACACCATAAAGAACGGTGTGTATCCGGTAGTGCGATTCGGCGTGGTCCGTAGCCCCCATAGTACGGAGTCGAGCTCCTCTAGCCAGTGCATATCGGATTCCTTCAAGGATCGCACTAATCTGGGTTTAATGCCGCTCATGATAAGACCACTTGCTCGCTCGACTTGACCATTAGTTTGCGGATGATAGACAGAAGCATAATTGAGCTTAATGCCCATGTTGCTGCACCAAAGTTTTACCTCATCGGCTGTAAAGTTCGAGCCGTTATCGGTGATGATGCTGTGGGGGACGCCGTAACGGTGTACAACCCCGGATATGAAGTCTATCACTGGTCCGGATTCGGCCGTTTTAACTGGTTTGGCTTCTATCCATTTGGTGAATTTATCCACCATGACCAATAGGTATTTTTTCTTATGGCTTCCCCCTTTAAGGGGTCCGACCATATCAAGCCCCCAGACTGCAAAGGGCCAAGTAATGGGGATTGTTTGGAGAGCGGTAGGTGGCATATGGCTTTGATTTGCAAAAAGCTGGCAACCGACGCATCGTTGAACGAGATCCTGTGCGTCTGCTCGGGCCGTCGGCCAGTAAAAACCTATACGGAAGGCCTTGCTTACAAGGGCCCGGGCTGCGGCGAGGTGGCCGCCAAGTCCAGCATGAACTTCTGCCAAAAGTTGCCGTCCTTCCTCCTCGGAGATGCACCTTTGAAGGACTCCGGTCACGCTTTTCTTATAAAGCTCTCCCTCGTGAACCTTGTAGGCTTTAGATCGCCGCACAATGCAATGTGCCTCGTTTGGGTCCTCAGGTAGTTCCTTCCTAGTTAGGTAGGCCAAGAAGGGTTCTGTCCACGGGGCGATGACAGCCATAATCTCGTGGGCCGAAGGTGTTATTTCGGTGGCCGAGCCTCCGATTATGTCAGAGTGTTCGGTATCTGGTGTTGTGGCCAAGTCCGGACTGTTGTTTCCGGTCTCTCCTTCCCATACCATGGATGGTTTAAACAGCCTTTCCAAGAAGATATTGGGTGGGACAGGGTCGCGCTTAGCGCCAATGCGGGCGAGGATATCCGCCGCTTGATTGTTTTCTCGGACCACATGGTCGAATTCAAGCCCCTCGAACCGAGCTGACATTTTGAGGACGGCATTGCGGTAAGCCGCCATTTTTGGGTCCTTGGCGTCAAAGTCTCCATTTATTTGAGATATTGTGAGGTTCGAATCCCCACGCACCTCTAGGGGTTGAATACCCATGGAGACTGCCATCCGGAGACCATGCAACAGGGCCTCGTATTCCGCTGCATTGTTGGAGTCTGTGTATAATATTTGGAGTACGTATTGGACTGTATCTCCGGTGGGGGATGTCAGGACGACGCCTGCCCCCATACCGGCCAGCATCTTTGAACCGTCAAAGTGCATGATCCAATTGGAGTACGCGCCGTACTCTTTATGGAGTTCGGCTTCCGTCCATTCGGCGACGAAATCGGTCAGTACTTGCGACTTAATGGCTCGCCGTGGTTTATATGTTATGTCGAACGGGAGGAGCTCGATAGCCCATTTAGCAATCCGGCCCGTGGCATCGCGGTTATTTATTATGTCATTGAGTGCTACTTCTGAGGCCACCGTAATTGAACACTCTTGAAAGTAGTGTCGTAATTTCCGGGATGCCATGAAGACCGCGTATGCTATCTTTTGATAATGTGGGTACCGTGATTTGCATGGAGTGAGGACAGTGGATACATAGTATACCGGCTTTTGAAGCGGGAACTTATGTCTGTCCATTTCTCGTTCGACGACGAGCACTGCGCTTACAACTTGGTGTGTTGCCGCTATATATAACAACATCGGTTCGCCGACATTTGGCGCGGCCAAGATTGGGTTGGTGGCCAAAACGGCTTTTATTTCTTCCAATCCGGTCGTGGCCGCATCCGTCCACTGAAGTGTTCGGTGCGTCGAAGAAGGCGATAAAGGGGTAGTGCCTTTTCTCCTAATCGGGAGATAAAGCGACTTAAGGCAGCCACACATCCAGTTAATTTCTGGATTTGCTTGAGGTCTGTTGGGATAGCCAACTGTGACAGAGCTCGGATTTTAGCCGGATTTGCTTCGATTCCTCTGCTGGAGACGATGAAGCCCAAGAGCTTTCCGGCGGGCATGCCGAAAACGCATTTTTCCGGATTGAGCTTGATGTCATAAGTTCGGAGATTGTCGAACGTGAGCCTCAAGTTGTCTATTAAGGATTCGACTTGTCTGATTTTAATGACCACATCATCTACGTATGCCTCCACTGTTTTGTCGATCTGTGTCTCCAAGCATGTCTGAATCATGCGTTGATAGGTTGCACTGGCGTTTTTGAGCCCGAAAGGCATGATGTTAAAACAGAAGGGGCCGTATGGAGTGATAAATGCCGTTGCGCCTTGATCGGACTCCGCCATCTTAATTTGATGGTATCCGGAGTATGCGTTGAGGAAACACAATGAGTCGTGTCCTGCGGTAGCGTCGATAATTTGATCGATGCGAGGGAGGGGGAAGGGATCCTTGGGGCAAGCCTTATTAAGGTCTTTGAAGTCGACACATAGGCGCCAGGATTTGTCCTTCTTTGGTACCATCACCAGGTTTGCTAGCCAGTCCGGATGTTTTATTTCTCGAATGAATCCCGCCTCCAGTAACTTGGCTAGCTCCTCTCCCATGGCTTGTCGTTTAGGCTCAGCAAAGCGCCAAAGAGTTTGCTTGACCGGCTTGAATCCCTTTAGAATGTTAAGGCTATGCTCGGCCAGCCTGCGTGGGATTCCTGGCATGTCTGAAGGATGCCAGGCGAAGATGTCCCAATTCGCGCGCAAGAACTCCTGTAGCGCGGCGTCTACTGTGGGGTTTAACTGTACCCCGATGGATGCTGTTTTTGTAGGGTCCGTTGGATGGACTTGGAATTTGACTATTTCATCCGCTAGTTTAAAAGAGGTGGACTTGGATCTTTTGTCGAGTATCACGTCGTCCCTGTCCACTGCGGAGCGCAGCGCAGTTAATTCTTCGGCCGCGAGGGCTTCGGATAACGCCTCGAGGGCCAGTGCGGCTGTTTTATTTTCGGCGCGGAGTTCAATGTCCGGATCACTAGCTAGAGTGATGATTCCATGGGCCTGGGCATTTTGAGCTTCATGTACCCGTAATGGGGTATAGCTTGGAAGATCGTGAATGCCTCCCGCCCTAGAAGGGCGTGGTATCCGCTATTGAACGGGGCCACTTGGAATGTGAATTCTTCGGACCTATAATTCTCTGGCGTGCCGAATACCACATCTAGTGTGATTTTTCCAGCACATCGTGCCTCTCGACTAGGGATGATTCCTCTGAAGGTCGTGCTGCTTTGCTCAATGCGGCTTTGGTCTATTTCCATTTTTCGAAGAGTCTCCTCATAGATGAGGTTTAATCCGCTGCCGCCGTCCATGAGCACTTGGTAAGCCGAAAGCCATCCACAATTGGACTAAGGACCAAGGCGGCTGGTTCTCGGTCTGTTCGGAATTTGGGTTCGTCACTGGCATTGAAGGTGATAGCCGTATCGCTCCATGGGTTTATTGCTGCCACGTGGCAGACTTCGGCAAGGCTGCGGAGTGCTCGCTTACGCCTATTATTTGAGGCAAAGGTCTCGAAGACTGTCAATACTGTATTGTTATTTTCCATGGGATGGTGCTCTGTTGAATTATTGATGAGGATATCCTCGCCGCTCTTGGCCACCTGCCGGAGTACCCAACATGCTCTAAGGCTATGTGTTGGCATGGTATCCGCTGTACTGTGGATTTTGCATGGCCCATTGATTCATCCCTCCAATACGGTTCCATGCCCTGTAGTGGACTTTTGTTTCTTTGTAATTGGACCGGGTGACTTACGAGAGTACACCCTTTTAGTTTGGACGGGGGGTTTAGTGAGAGCCGGAGGATCCCAGAATTTTGTTTGGGTTTTCCAGGCGCTTTCCATCGCATAGTACTTCTGTACTATGGCCGCCAAGTCAGCAAAGTGTGCTATGTCACGGCGACTTATGGCGTTGAGGATTCCCCTGTCCGTGCAATTTTTGCAAAAGAATGAAATTGCGTCTTCCTCGCAACAGTCCTTAACCTTGCTCATTACAAGGAGGAATCTGGCCCAATAGTGATGTACTGTCTCTTGGGGCTCTTGTCTAATGTGGGAAAGATCACTTATATCTGGTGGCACTACAAAAAAAATACACTTCCGTGATGATACGTGTTTGTCACAATAGGTTGCGTTTTCTGTCATGCATGTACAACCATGACAAATTTATGACAGAATCAAGATAGTCATACCTGTGCTGTCGTAGAAGTGTTCCATGACATTGCCAAAATTATCATCACGGAAGTGTCCACTTCCATGACGATAAATCGCGCGTCACAGAAGTGCTTTGGTCAAGGGTGACCGACACGTGGCATCCACCGTAACGGAACGCCGTTAAGCTATCGGGTCGGATTTTGGATCCGATAACCCGTTAACAGCCCTGACCAATGGGAAATTTCCACGTGTAAAATTCTGATTGGCCGAAGGGAACACCTATCAGCTCGTCAGTGGGCCAGATGTCGCCCATCCATTGGAGGAGACATGCCTATGATACGTCGACACGTGGCTGGGCCCAACAGAGGCCCA
This sequence comes from Triticum aestivum, assembly GCF_018294505.1. Lineage (NCBI taxonomy): Eukaryota > Viridiplantae > Streptophyta > Magnoliopsida > Poales > Poaceae > Triticum > Triticum aestivum. Next base: position 420,886,351 of record NC_057805.1, on the reverse strand, counting down.
TATAGGTTAAAAAGGCCGGCCCAGTCAAAGGCCCGTAGAACTTAATCAGGTACTAGTGGGCCAGCCCAATAACGGCCTGCTTAATAAAGGCCCATTTACGGCCCGAAGCCAGATTTGGCCCGTTAATTGTTCGCCCAATATTTGGGCCCATTTATGGCCCGAAGCCAGATCTGGCCCGTTAAATGTTCGCCCAATATTTGGGCCCATTTGCGGCCCGAAGCCAGATCTGGCCCGTTAATTGTTCGCTGAATATTTGGGCCCAACTATAGCCCAGTGACTTTCGGCCTGTTAGAAGCCTTATGTAGACATGGGCCCATTTCAGCCCGGTGTGACTTTCGGCCTGGGAATGGCCCGTGCTGCCCATGGGCCATATATGGTCCGACGGGACATCGGGCCCACTAACGGCCCGTGCTAAAGGTGGCAACAGTTAAGCCCAACGTGACTTTGGGCCTGTTAAAGGCCTGTCGCGTAATTCGGCCCCATTGATGCATGTGCTAAGCTTTCGGCCTCTTAAAGGCCCATGATATCAGTGGGCCAACTAATGCCCGAGATAGTTTCGGCCTGGTAATGGCCCGTGAGCTAACTGGGCCCAAAACGGCCCGGTCTACATTTCGGCCTGCTGAAGGCCCGTCGACGACTAGTGAAAATTGAGGCCCAACATGCATTTTGGCCTGCTAAAGGCCCGTGGTTTCATCTCGGCCATAACAGGCCAGTACAATATTCAGCCTGTTAATGGCCCAACGCTACCTGGGCCAAACTAAGCGCTGGGTCGACAAAAGGCCCAACTAAAATATAAGCCGGTGTAAGTTTGGGCTTGGCGCAATGTGTGAAGGCCCCAATCATTCGGGCCCAAGAAAGACGCAGGCCGGCCAAATTGTGGCCCGCTAAAAACCTGGCCTGTTAGAGTCGAATGTTTCGGTCTGGTCGACTACATCTGATTTTTTCAGATAGCGAATGATGGCAGTAACTAGTAGGAATTAAGAATAAACTTACTCTATACAATAAGAAATTACGGCATAGTAACTAAGAATAAACCTACACTATACAATAAAGGATTTAAGGTATATTACATCCACTGGGCATCGAAGTTCGCCACCAGTGATCATAAAGCGCAACGAAGAAGCAGATTACAAAAACTGGGCACCATTGCAGCGTAACAAAATAATACTGAACCGAGACCACTTCCAAGACAGTTCAAGAAAGGTTAGCCTTGCGGGGGAACTGCTGCGCAAGCTGCTGAGCAAGGCTGTGAGACCGGCCTAGCATGTCGGTCATAGCTTCCAGGTGTAGCTGTTTAGCGATGAGGTTCTCATTGGTGTTCTCCGCAATCTTTCTTAGAGATAGGACTTCAAGTCGAAGTTGAGTTGCAGAATGCCTTTCTGCTAGAACTTGGGACTGAAGAAGTCGAACTGATTCAGACAACGAATTCTGTGAGCTTATCTGACTGTTAGTCTCAAGTAACTTGAACACTGCATCAAGACAAGAATTTGGGGTTGTCTCGCTATCTTCAAGATGTTTTGCCTTCTTTGCTGCAATATATGTTGGGTTGTCTCACAGCCTTCAGCAGACTTGTGCATGCCATCAGACATATCACCCTGAAACAAAGTAGAGAGATGACAAGTTTTGCACGTGTATAAACAAAGATGATAACTGTTCTGTCAATTCTATCCAATTTCAAATTAGAAAATAAAGAGTAAGTTCAAAATATCAATAGCATAATTTGGCATTGTTCATAATGCGGGGAGCTTCACCACACTACTGCATTACCATGTCAACATAACAAGCATAGATGAAGGGCAAAGAAAATCATTGTATCTATTTTGGATAATGTGCATGGCATGTTGTTCATATCATCAGCCACATCAGTAAGATAAAATAGGAGATGACAAGGTGCAAACGTGGGCTGCTTCACCACACACTGGATTATAGATCCACAAAAACAAGCATAGATATAGGGATTATTAAGTAATGTGCATGGTATGAATAAGGAATTTGGTTTTACAAGTAAAACTTAGAACTTACGGTTCTTACGAACATGCATTTTGGTAGAAACAGCAAACTAAACAGCAGTAAACGATAGGGAGTATGAGCAAATTAAACAGCACTTGAGGATAAAGGCTTTAGAAGGACTGACTTACATTAACAGTTAACACCAGCTTTATAATGCCCTTCTCCATGTCAAGGGAAGGATAACTCAAGAATTTTAGCACAGAATCTTCTTCATAAGCATTGCCTGTACTCTACATTTTGTAGAGAGTAATTATAGATATGATAATACTGGAAGGGATAGAGGATAATGAAGATAAGATGCAGATTGATGCTACATAATCAACTACCAATCCCTGGAAGTACAAGCGTTACAGGACAAAATGTACTGACAAGACCAATGGGCTACACTTCTGCACTGGCATTGTCTGTGTATTCTACTTGTTGGTAAGATTAAATATAGATCTAATCTTTTTTAGTAAATGGTGGGCGAGGGAGATAAGATGCAGAATGCTACAAAATGAACCAATCCCTCTTCCCATAATACAAGAGTGTTTTGAACACTGGTGTACTGTACGAAACGTTCTTATATTATGGGACGGAGGGAGTAGCTGTTAATGTAAGTACAGTGATAGACCACGTTCAGTCCTTACAAGAGGACTGCAGAGCTAAACCTCTTCAAAAGCATTGGGTTGATTCTAAATTTATGTAAGATTCCATACGGATCTTATAATGTCCACCAAATGGACGATTACGAGGCTAACATGTGCAGTGATGCTACATAATCAAACAGCTATGAAAGTAAGTATGGTCATACAGGGCAAGAGGTACTCACAAGAGCAATGCAGTGTGCAGTATAGTTGTGAGATTCTGTGGTCCCTTGAGGACGAATGTTCTTCTGCTAACAGTTTTCGTACAAGTGAGACATTAAGGAAAATGCAGAAATGTAGTTCAAATTTTGATGTGATATCATAAACAGTACCTTACGCTGCAGCCGAGACCAATGTGTAACAAGATTATTCCAGTCACCGTTGGATAAATGTAGCACCGGAGACTTTACAGAAATTCCGTTCAGAGGCTTGCCATCAAAGTGCGCTTGCCTCAGGTAGGAACGATACTTCATCAACGAGTGCTTGAAAAGCGCAACCAACCCTTGCTCGTCATCACAATCCAGTTTGCTCCTCGCCTATTTAAAAGAATGAAATCTTGTGTCTTCTGTCAGCAGAAACATATGCAGTAATGACCATGAATAACATTAGTACATTACTTACGCGTAAGTTGCGGAGGATGACTGGAAATTGTTCTGTGTCTGCGGTATAATCTTTCCATGAAGGAAAGATGCGCACAAAGTTCCTGACAACAACATAAGCTTCGTCTTCTAAACTGGGAAGAACTAGAACAGGGGTCCTATTTGCTGCAATTGGGGCTCTCTCTGGTTCAAAAAGGGATTTGGCAACTGGATTTGGTGTACTCTTTGCTGGAATGGGGGTTTTGCGTCGTACAGCTGGTGCTATGTCAACTGGCATAATCATACTGTTTGCTACAGTTGGGGTCTGCTGAGTTGGGGCATCAGAAATGACCAGTGTAGTAGGGCTAGAGTCTGCTAGAGTTGGGGTATTTTGTGGGTCAGGTGATATTGCAACTACACCTAATGGGCTATTTGATTTATCAGGTGCCACTACCTTTTCCAAATACTTTGCTTGTGCTCCTCCACGATCAGCAATCGCCCTCTTCCTTTTGAACGTCTGATACACAAGAACAACATTTGAATGGATAAATATGGTATGATGACAGATGGAATATGTACTGAAAATGGATAGGCAGGGCGTATTCACATACACGATGTGTAAACTAAGCTAATGGCAGTTCAACAAAGTAGAAGCAATGCAAAGCATCAGTTGCAAGATATGTGCGAGCAATGTAACCTTGGAAAGTTAGAGCAAGTACCTTGATGGGTGAATAAGATAGGGCATCTTCCTCTGACTCCTCCACTAGGGAGCTACATTGACTTAGGTCTCCCTCTAGCTCAGAATCACTGTTAGGATCATATTCTGAGCATGAATCTGTAGGTGGAGAGCGTTTGCATTCCATTGCATCCAGACTTGATTTCAGTCCCTTAATGCCAAGTTTGACAGCCATGGCATTGTTATGCTTTCTTCTTTTCATGCGCGCAAGCTCATAATCATTATGATGCTGTTCAGAATCTGAGATTCATGAAAACATAAAAAATAGTCAGATTATCTATGGAATGCATTGCGGATTCAACTCGGAGAGTGTCTCCCTATAAACCCCTGCATATGCAAAGTTCACCTCCCCAACCGTGCTGACCAGACCACACACAGAAATACAAACCCCTTATGTCTCTATAACAGGCAGGCACACATTTCAAAACTGAAGTAGGAACATTAGAATCATATGAAAATCGTATTTGAACAAATAAACTAAGCAATTATGAGTGGTGTAATGTTTAGCTTCAAGGGTGGAGTGTTGGTAGTGCGACACAAAGCAAGTAGGCAGATTGTATTCCATGTAAAAGATCGAAACCTATGTAAAAGCTGGAAATGACACTTTCTTTCTATACAATGCACTGTTCGTTACCCACACATGATGGAAGAGATCACATAGAGAAATACTATTCACTCATGTCTACGGTTCCAGTATTTAGAAACAGGGTGGTCCACCCTAAAAGAATATTGACAACAAATATGACAAGGCAAGCATAGATGTAGTGAATCAATCATTTACTTGTGAGCTTACTAGGACAAGTATGCAAAATTGTAACTGCAGTAAGAGACCGTCCAAAATCTGAATGAAGAAGTTTGTCTAGCACTTATTGTTTGCAACTAATCGACGTGAATAATTGGATATTATATCGAATGAGTAAGAAAGACAAGTAAAATTGTCAACAAACCTGGCTTGCAGTAGTAATCTGGGTGTCACCACGACCAACAATCCAAAATGACTAGTTTCTGTTCTGAGGGCCGGAATTTTGAAAATCCTGTGAACTTTAGAGGTACTAAAGATTACAGAAATACATCTGAACCATTAAGTGTAGGTAGCACTGAGCACACAACAAACCCTAATGACAGTCCTGCCTAATGAGTAATGAATCAATTAGAAAATGGGTGATGAGGAGTGGCTGCTGAGTGTTGAGGACGTATCTCAGGATAAATCGGGTTGGCTTGGTGGGTGATGCACGCTTGAGCCCTGAACGGACTGGGAAGGTAGGCACGGCGGCGCGCCCGGGCAGCGGTGACGCTTTTGGGCGAGCGGCTCCTGGCCTCCTGTTAGTCCGGCGTCTCCTCCTAGAGTCATGCCGTCCGGGGACAGCAAGTCGCCGGCGAGGCAGGCGGCTGGGGGCAAGTAGAGATCGGAAGCGCGCAGGAGAACAGAGGGGAATCGGGGCCTGGGACGACCCAAAATCCCAGGGTGGGCCGGCCCACCATGGGCACCCTATAGAGATACACACCCGAGCGGCGAACATGCATTTTTGAAACTAATTTAGGAACATTTAGCTGACCAATTAAACAACTTTGTTTAGCTTGATGGGTGGAGCAGTGTTATTATGACACGAAGCACGTATTCTGATCGTATAGTGATCATAAAAGGGGGAAACTCTAAGCATATTTTTTTAGCAAAAGAGGGTTTCCCCTCCGATTTCTATTAAAGAAACCACCACGTAACCAACATGATCAATTAAACCCTAAGCATGATCAATTAAACCGTATTATGGCTGTGCCATGGCAGATTTGAAGCTGCAAACCGGAGAAATGATATTTAGCATCCATTGTTTGCTTCGAACTAAGAACTAAATTCTAAGAGCTGAAAAGAAAGTAGAGTAACCAAGTTAAGATCTATTTTTTGGTTGAGATCAAAAAGTTGAGGAGATATGAAGTACCACATCTCTTGCGGCGCCGTGTAGGCATCGGGGGTGCGATGGCTGTCGGTGGCGTTGAAGCAGATCTGCGACGGTAGACGGGTGCATCGGGGGATAAGTCCCGTTGCGGTGGAAGAGAAGGTCGTGTGAGCGGCCCTGGCAAAGAGGACGACGGCGCCGATGAAGCGAGAGGACGCGATGCAAGGCTATTGGTCCATCGCCGTGGATGAGAAACGTCCATCTCTAGCAGTGGACGACGCGGTCTTGGTAGGCGCTCCGGCATGGTGGAGGACGGTGGCGATGGATGTGGTGGAGGACAGCGGCGATTGATGGGGTGGCGGACGGAGGCTGGTGTGGGGATGGGGTGTTCTAGCGCGGACGGTGTATGAATGGGAAAATGGAGGGAGAGGTACAAGGAACCATGTTTTTGGGACGCGCCTGTCTGAAATATGGGAAAGTTACTGTAACGCACCGAGACCGATGCTCCAGAAGACTTCCAGATGCTCTGAGTTTCGTCGTGTGATTTGTTTTGTTTGTTGCATCTCTTGCATTGCATCATGTCATCATGCAACCCTTTTTTAAAAACTCAACTAAATAAATTGCATGGATCTTCGATCCATTTAAATCGAGGGAAATGCACATGGTGATTTCTCTTTACAACATATAAAAATCTCCCAATATTATTAGGGAGCTATATTAAAATATTCCATTAACTTTGGAATTAACCATAACACACTTGCAAAATAATTCCGTGCCTTTTCTCCTTCAAGTTTGGTCTCCAAACTTTGCCCTAAATTCTTTCTTCACTTTCCGGAGCTCCACCAAAAATCTCAACATTTTGGCCACTCCTAAACCTTGTCCTAGTTCAAATCATTTGTATTTAAATCAAACGAGTTTGAATTTAAATCTTTCAACCATGGTATTTTCTATTTTCTCGGAACAAGCACATTTTTGTGAGTCCGGGAAAATTACCCGCATGCGCAAATTCTTTCCCTAACCCTATCTTTCTTTTTCTTCTCTCTAATACTTTTTTGCTAAAAGGAAATAAGAGAGAGAGAAGAGAAGCCCAGCTGGCCACTTGGTCCTCCCAGCAGGCCGACCCATTTGCTCCTAGAGGCCAAGCCCCCGCTGCTAACCCTAGCCCGATGCCCTCACCCGATCTCCTCCTCTCCCTCTCGTCCTCCCACACCGCCGCCACTCACACACGCAGCGCCCGAACCCGTCGCTCGCTAGCCACTCTCCCTCCTCTCGATCTCTCCCTCTCGCTTCCCCGCAGCGCCGCCATCTCTCTCCGACCCCTCGCTCTCACCCTCTCGTGCCCTCCCGTGCCGCCAAGAAGAGAGAAGGAGCGCTCACGCCAGATCGCCGCCGTGCTCGTCCCCTGGCGCCGCTTCTGCAGCGCCTCGGTTGATCTCCGCCCTCGCGCAAGCCGCTCCAGCGCCGCCACCATCGTCGGAGATGGGCTCCCGCAGCCCAGATCTGCATCTCGTCCTCGTCCACGCGGTTCCCCTCGCCGCACCCCCCAAGCAGGAGCTCCGCCTCCCCTGCTTCGTGCCAAGGCCGACGCCGGCCACTTCGTCCTTCGCCGCCCCATGGAGGCCTAAGCCGCCGACCTCGTCGGGCCTCCACCTCCGTCCCGCGCCCGCATCCATGCTCTGGATCGAGAGGAGCTCGATCCCGAGCACCTTCTGCCCGTCCATGCCGCCCATGAGCCCCGGCGCCCCCTTTGCTCTATTGCACGCCCATGCCATTCCCACCGCTCAAGCTTTGCCTCGCACCCTGCTGCCTTCGGTCGCTATTGGTTTGTTTGGCCATCATGGACATGTCGATGCGGACGCCAAGTACGACTACACCACGGTGATACATGAACGACTACACGGCTACGACAAGTGTACCTCTACTTCCTGGAATCGCTAAGTACCGCACCGAAACGCAAGTACAACAAGGAACCCGACTACTTCCACCACGGCCGTGTACCACTACTTCCACTACCATCGCGAGAACGACTACTTCCAATACCGTCGCGACGTGAACAACTACTTCCCACGACGACCCGTGAACGACTACTTCCTCTACATCGTACCGAACTTGATCCGTTCCGAAATGCACGCTTCGAAGGTATAACCCCGAGACGACGCCCGTGAACGAATGCATGCATGTTGTATGAGATGCTCGTGTTTGCACTGTGTTCGAATTTGTCGCTTGCACGGTCCTCCTCGGTTGCCATGCGTCGACCCCTGGGAACCCGGTAATCGGGATCACCCCACCATCTTTTGCATGTTCTGCACATCCACATTTTCGTTCACACTGACATCTTGATGAGTTGTCGGATCATCGGGATGTTGCCGTGGATCCATTTCCGTTTCGCCGCCATGGCGACAAATGTCTCATATCATGCTCATGTCAACATTTTCAAAAAATTGCTTAAAACTTGCATATGTCATTCGCATCATGATAACAACATTTAAATGTTTAAAATTGTGTTTGCATTTAAATTGCTATATGCACATGGGGATTTTCCGGAATTGTTGTTTGTTATTTCCGGCCTCATTTAAACTTGCCTAGATAGGTAGTTTTCTTATGCTTCACCCCTTGCCATGTTGAATAACATTTAATATCGTTGGGTACATAACCGAGAGTTAACTAAATAATTAAATGTGGTGTTTCTTCAATATGCAACTCGTTGCATATTGAGCTCCACTTAACTTGTAGTATTGTTTGTTGCACTTTGCCATGCTATGCATATTTAAATCGGACATGCATCATACTTGGCTGTGCATCATGCGATGTTTATGTGATGGTTGTTTACCATGATGTTTCCTTCTTTCCGGTTGCGCTTCTCCTTGATAGTTCCGGTTACGTTGCGATTGTGAGGATTCGTTCGACTACGTCCGTTTGTCTTCTTCATGGACTCGTTCTTCTTCCTTGCGGGATCTCAGGCAAGATGACCATTACCCTCGATATCACTTCTATATTTGCTTGCTAGTTGCTTCGTTCTATCGCTACGCTGCGCTACCTATCACTTGTTTACCACGCCTCCCAACTTTGCCATGTCAGCCTCTAACCTTTTCACCCTTCCTAGCAAACCGTTGTTTGGCTATGTTACCGCTTTTGCTCAGCCCCTCTTATAGCGTTGCTAGTTGCAGGTGAAGATGACGTTTGCTCCATGTTGGATCATGTTTATGTTGGGATATCACAATATCTCTTATTTAATTAATGCATCTATATACTTTATAAATGGTGGAAGGCTCGGCCTTATGCCTGGTGTTTTGTTCCACTCTTGCCGCCCTAGTTTCCGTCATACTGGTGTTATGTTCCTTGATTTTGCGTTCCTTACGCGGTTGGGTGATTTATGGGACCCCCTTGACAGTTCGCTTTGAATAAAAATCCTCCAGCAAGGCCCAACCTTGGTTTTACCATTTGCCTACCTAAGCCTTTTTCCCTTGGGTTTCCGGAGCCCGAGGGTCATCTTTATTTAACCCCCCCCGGGCCAGTGCTCCTTCGAGTGTTGGTTCGAACCGAGTAGACTGCGGGGCCACCTCGGGGAAACTTGAGGGCTGGTTTTACTCGTAGGATGTCTCATCCGGTGTGCCCTGAGAACGAGATATGTGCAGCTCCTATCGGGATTTGTCGGCACATCGGGCGGCTTTGCTGGTCTTGTTTTACCATTGTCGAAATGTCTTGTAAACCGGGATTCCGAGACTGATCGGGTGTTCCCGGGAGAAGGAATATCCTTCGTTGACCGTGAGAGCTTATAATGGGCTAAGTTGGGACACCCCTGCAGGGTTTGAACTTTCGAGAGTCGTGCCCGCGGTTATGTGGCAGATGGGAATTTTTTAATGTCCGGTTGTAGAGAACTTGACACTTGACTTAATTAAAATACATCAACAACGTGTGTAGCCGTGATGGTCTCTTTTCGGCGGAGCCCGGGAAGTGAACACGGTTTGGGTTATGTATGAACGTAAGCAGTTTCAGGATCACTTCTTTATCATTCCTAGCTTCGCGACCATTGCGTTGCTCCTCTTCTCGCTCTTATTTGCGTATGTTAGCCACCATATTTGCTTAGTGCTTGCTGCAGCTCCACCTCATTACCCTATCCTACCTATAAGCTTAAATAGTCTTGATCTCGCGGGTGTGAGATTGCTGAGTCCTCGTGACTCACGGATACTTCCAAACAGTTGCAGGTGCCGTTGACGCCAGTGCAGGCGATGCTACCGAACTCAAGTGGGAGTTCAACGAGGACTTGATCGTTACTATGTTTCGTTTCCTGATGATCAGTAGTGGAGCCCAGTTGGGACGATCGGGGATCTAGCATTTGGGGTTGTCTTCTTTTCTTTTGGTTCCATAGTCGGACCTACGTGTGTACTCTGGTTGATGTATGTTTAAGTAATGTATTGCTTGAAGTGGCGATTGTAGGCCAACTCTTTATCCCATTCTTGTTCATTACATGGGATTGTGTGAAGATGACCCTTCTTGCGACAAAAACCACAATGCGCTTATGCCTCTAAGTCGTGCCTCGACACGTGGGAGATATAGCCGCATCGTGGGTGTTACAGTTACGAACTTAGCCCCTGTTTAAAATTTGGACGTCTCGTCGGTTGGGGATAGGATGGTAATCTCGCATCTCGCCAATATTTGCCCAGAGCGATTTCGGGCGAGGAGAGGGTGGTTGGCACCCATGGTTGGCGCCCATGGTGTATGAACGGGGCTGACAGGTAGGGCGGTTGTGTCACGTCTGAGTGAAGTTACAAACCTGCCCCTCTTGAAAATATTTACCTACATCGATTTCGGCCGAGTCGAGTTTGTTTTGCCGCCCACCGTGTATGAATGGGGAATGGAGGGATAAACAAAGGTCTTTCGGACGAGCTTGAATCAAATGAGTTTTGCCGCCCATGTTTGACACCCACCGTGTCGGAATGGGCTCAGAGGCGGTCGTGTCACGTCTAATTGAAGTTACTAACCTACCTCTATTTAGAGCAGTGGAAATCGGGCCGATGGATTGTCCGTGTAATGGGTAGACAGTAATTTCCATCTCCCAAACACTTGGCTTCGGGCAGCCGGCGTGGGAGTGGACATTTTGCTGCTTCTTTTGAATTTTGGGACAATAAGCATCCACGTTTACCCTGGTAACTAAATTCGAATCCATTTTGTATTCATATATGAATCTTTATAAATCATTCTATGTGTTTTTATATATCTTCAAAAGGACGAAAAAGATGTATTCCACTGTCATATATGAATATGGTTTACAAATGCCGATACTCAAATTCAGAAACTAGAATCGAGTTTAAGGTGAATTCGAATATTTGGAACACTTCATGTCCAACTCAAATGTCACACGCAGCATAATGTGTACTCCCATTTAGATATGTACACAAGCGATGTATCAAGATTCAAATACCGAGTCAATCAACCAATAATGTACAGAACTAACAGACATATAAACACTTATAGAGTATATGGATCAATAATATCAACTAACATACATAAGCCAGGCCGCTGTACTTTTTTTTGGCTATAACAGCATCCTTTTTTTAGCCAGCATCTTGGCCCTTTCCGATGCGTGCCACTTATGGTCCATCTATACTAATACTATTGTTGAATGCACATTCAGCCCGATTGGCATATCTGTAGGTCTGGCACAGCAATCCAAATGAAATGTCTCCGAGTCTTATCAATTAATATAGACTTGTGCTCAAATAAAATTACAAACCAAAAAACAAAAAAACAATTATTACATGATCTCTAAAACAAATGGTTTGATTGATTACATGAACATACAACACAAAGGTTATTCAACTATGGAAAGAACATTTCACCTATAATTTACCAAGTAGGAATTTAATTTACTTTTTTCCTTCAGGACCTTAACAATCTGGTCAGTCTCAGCTTGCTTCGTTTTTAAATCCACCAAATATTTAATGGTTGTCTTGAGTACTGCTTGTGATTGTGCTGTTTGCTTCCTCAACATGTCAACTTCATCTCTAAGTGCAGAAGCAGAATCTCTTTCTACCACTAGTTTAGCCTCTAGAGCATCAGCAGTTGGCAATTCATAATGCACGATTGGGTCGGTGCCACTGCTGTGGGATGATGCAATGTCCATGGGGACCTCGCTCTTTGATTTTGGGCTAACCTGTTTTGCCATTAAAGTTCCGATTGGATTCAGAAAAGTTGAAGTTAGCAAAACATCTCAACTGGGAGTTATAACAGCAAACCAGTTAAACAAACAAGGAATTAAAGAGTTTCAATTGGATGCTGAAAAGTAGTTATTAACATAATTGTAACCCGTTGTTGCAGCAGCAAAGCAGTTAAACAAACAAGTAGATATTTAAGTTAAGGCAAACAGGTAATTCTTAACAGTAAGTATCAAACACATAGATAGGTGCAGTCTACAATATGATTAACAGGTTGTGCCATTATGTAATCAGTAGCAAACTAAATTATGTCAAGCAACGTAATTGAACAATTTTGCAATAAGTGGCTAACTAAAATTCCGAGAAGCAAGTAACTGAACTTATGCTAGTTCTTTGTACAGGCACACTGCAACTTCTTTTTTGCTTACAAGGTTGTACGAAGGAGTCCATGGCATCAATTGCTTGGATACGCAGTCCCAATACTTCTTTCTTCCCACACTGCATGGGTAAGTCGAATGGTTAATCTGGTAAGATGGTGCGTCCTTGATATGTTATATGAGGACGTGTAGTCAGACTAGTTGTAGCCAAACACATCACACTGGCTTTTACTGTATATTTCATGCGAATACTTTTGGCATATCGAGATCTAAGCAATCTACAATAGGATGAAAAGACTGGCATCCTTCACATTATTGGCGAACTCAGTTCATAAAAACAAGCAATTCAACCATTCTGTGGGTAAATCAAAAGCGCCACTGGAATATTTTTCACTATCCAATCATACACGCAAAAAGGGGTGACGCCACCATAGGGGCTGGTATGGGCGGCCGCCTGAGGTGGCTGGAAAGTGTGCACCTAGTTTGAGTCGTCCAGGTTGGGCCACGCTAGTTTTGTTCGTCCCAACGCACGAGAAGGCAATGTAAAAAATTAAGAAAAATGTTTCAATTTGGATGGGCCAATAACATAAGTGCAAGGCAGGCCCTATAGCAGGCTCGCGGCCCAAACGAGCGCCTCCCATATCGATCGACAGCAGGAAAAATCCCAATTCATTCGCTCCAGCCTCCAGTCTGGTTCGCTCCTAACCTAGCCGCCGCTGGACAGACCGACACAGCACTTCCTCGCGCCCTCGTTGGAGGGCGGTCGCCGGGCTTCAAGCGAACGGAAGGACAAGAAGATGAAGATCCAACCCTGGGTGTAGCCTGCGTGGGAGGCAGCGGCGGCAGCACGGGCATGGCATCGAGCTTGCGCAAATGGACAGTCGTAGCTTGCAAGAGTAGCATGCGCAACGAGCAGGTACATCACATCCCTGATTATATCTAATTCAACTCTTCAATTTATGGCCAATAGTTAAACCTGACGGTGTTGTAAAACTGCTTGTATGTAGGGAATCTATGAGAAAATGAAACCAATTTCTACTTATTTTATAACTCCCCCAATCAATACTGAACTGACTGAATCTGATGTATCTAATCAAGTTTCCGGTGCAAACATACAAGCTCATGTTGTTCTTGAGCCTGAAGTGTCTAATGAACAGACTGCTAATGAAGGATTTGATGCAAAAAATTTACATGCTCCTGGTGATGAACATATAGTGTCTAATGAGGGATCTAATGCAAGCATTTTCCAAGCTCATTGAAGGATTTAGTGTCTAATGATGATCTACTATGTTGAGAGAGACAGAGATTTGCAGGCATTGATGACAAGCAAATTATAGTGCATTTCCATATCTTGAGGAAACGTCGAGGCCATCTACCAGAAAGTCCCCGTATCATGACAACATAGCATAAATACTTTTCTAATCTGTTGTTTGAAACTATTGGCATACTTGTGCAGGATAGATATATTGATATGCAGTTTGCGCACTGGTTATACGTGCAATTACACTTCGATGTTTTCAGCCAGAGAACGAATAATTCAAGCAGGTACAGACCATGTTTGTAGTCCTTGTACACCATGTTGCATTTTGTGTTTTTTGGTCCTTGCATCATTTAGTGTTTATAATCTGAACTACTTTGGATCATTAGCTAGTTTTCAAAGTGCATGTAGCTTCACATTTCTCAAGTTATGTTGATTTCCGGAGTGCAAGTGCCTTCGTATTTTTTAAGTTAAATGTTCGCCCCTGGTAACTTGAATTCGTGGATCAGCCACTGCACACAAATCATACACGAATACCAGTACGAATTAAATGAAATGCAGGGACTTACGCTAGCTCGTTGTACAGGCTCACTGCAGCTCTGCTTGCGCTTGGGATGTTCCATGTACAAGTCCATGTTATCACTTGCTTGGATGTGCATGCCTTGTGCTCCTTGCATCCCCCTCTGCATTTTTGACACGGCGAATTGTTGATCAAATAAGAGGAATCGACCTTGATGTTGTACCAGAGGACATATACTTACAAGGTTATACGGGTGTGCAGGATGTGTACCAGATCCCGTAGCGCCGTCATGCTTCGCTAAAAAATGGATTTGCCTGTTTCAGATGATATCTCTAGAAGAAATAAGAGTTAAAGTCAGAGTTGCATAGGCGTGTAAGCTAAGAGAGCAGTGAAAGGATATCCAAGCATCATCGGAACAGTGCACAAGGGAGTGATGTGTGGATACCTAGTTCGGGCCGGCGTTTGGGCATGCTCGCCTAGCTAGAGTGCGGGTCACTTCAGAGCCGTTGAGGGTGATGCGCTGGCGTTGGCTGACCGCGCACGGATGCAGATCTTGAGTGGCAGCGGAGCGCTACAATGCGGTGGACGAGACCGTTGGTGAAGCCCCAACGGCCTCGGGGGGCGGAGGTGCGACGATGTGCTCGGTGAAGTAGCCCCGGTGAGCTGGGAGACGGCGTCGGTGAAGCGCACCTGATGCGGTGGAACTCGGTGTCTGTGAGGCATGTCGGTTGCGGCGGCCGATGTTGTCGGTGGACCACCCGGTGCGGTGGACGAGGGCGTAGATGAGGTAGCTCCGGTGCGGTGGTGAAGCGCGACCGTCGTCTTCGTCGTCGTCGTCCGGCACAGAGGTGGGGAACGGTGGGGAAAGAGACGAGACGAGGGGCGATTCGAGGGTTGGCGGCGAATTAGGGATTTGAGCAATCTGGGCGCGGAAGGGGACGGTGGAGAAGAGAGATTTTGCAGGGATGGAATTGGGGCCACCAGATATTTCAATCCAAAACGTGGAAGCACGAACTTATATTGTCGTCGTCCTTTTTTGGGGGGG